>NW_027140856.1:0-31862 GCF_036365525.1 Heterodontus francisci
AGTTTTGAAGTCTGATTGATTCAGTTTGAGATTTTCGGCCGGTTTTGAGAGTTTTGAAGTCTGACTGATTCAGTTTGAGATTTTCGGTCGGTTTTTGAGAGTTTTGGAGTCTGATTGATTCAATTTGAGATTTTCGGCCGGTTTTGAGAGTTTTTGAAAGTCTGATTGATTCAGTTTGAGATTTTTCGGCCGGTTTTGAGAGTTTTGAAGTCTGATTGATTCAGTTTGAGATTTTCGGCCGGGTTTTTGAGAGTTTTGAAGTCTGATTGATTCAGTTGAGATTTTCGGCCGGTTTTGAGAGTTTTGAAGTCTGATTGATTCAGTTTGAGATTTTCGGCCGGTTTTGAGAGTTTTGAAGTCCGATTGATTCAGTTTGAGATTTTCGGCCGGTTTTGAGAGTTTTGAAGTCTGATTGATTCAGTTTGAGATTTTCGGCCGGTTTTGAGAGTTTTGAAGTCTGATTGATTCAGTTTGAGATTTTCGGCCGGTTTTGAGAGTTTTGAAGTCTGATTGATTCAGTTTGAGATTTTCGGCCGGTTTTGAGGTTTTGAAGTCTGATTGATTCAGTTTGAGATTTTCGGCCGGTTTTGAGAGTTTTGAAGTCCTGATTGATTCAGTTTGAGATTTTCGGCCGGTTTTGAGTGTTTTGAAGTCTGATTGATTCAGTTTGAGATTTTCGGCCGGTTTTGAGAGTTTTGAATCTGATTGATTCAGTTAGAGATTTTCGGCCGGTTTTGAGAGTTTTGAAGTCTGATTGATTCAGTTTGAGATTTTCGGCCGGTTTTGAGTGTTTTGAAGTCTGATTGATTCAGTTTGAGATTTTCGGCCGGTTTTGAGAGTTTTGAAGTCTGATTGATTCAGTTTGAGATTTTCGGCCGGTTTTGAGAGTTTTGAAGTCTGATTGATTCAGTTAGAGATTTTCGGCCGGTTTTGAGAGTTTTGAAGTCTGATTGATTCAGTTTGAGATTTTTGGCCGGTTTTGAGTGTTTTGAAGTCTGATTGATTCAGTTTGAGATTTTCGGCCGGTTTTGAGAGTTTTGAAATCTGATTGATTCAGTTAGAGATTTTCGGCCGGTTTTGAGAGTTTTGAAGTCTGATTGATTCAGTTTGAGATTTTCGGCCGGTTTTGAGTGTTTTGAAGTCTGATTGATTCAGTTTGAGATTTTCGGCCGGTTTTGAGAGTTTTGAAGTCTGATTGATTCAGTTTGAGATTTTCGGCCGGTTTTGAGAGTTTTGAAGTCTGATTGATTCAGTTTGAGATTTTCGGCCGGTTTTGAGAGTTTTGAAGTCTGATTGATTCAGTTAGAGATTTTCGGCCGGTTTTGAGAGTTTTGAAGTCTGATTGATTCAGTTTGAGATTTTCGGCCGGTTTTGAGAGTTTTGAAGTCTGATTGATTCAGTTTGAGATTTTCGGCCGGTTTTGAGAGTTTTGAAGTCCGATTGATTCAGTTTGAGATTTTCGGCCGGTTTTGAGAGTTTTGAAGTCCGGTTGATTCAGTTTGAGATTTTCGGCCGGTTTTGAGAGTTTTGAAGTCCGATTGATTCAGTTTGAGATTTTCGGCCGGTTTTGAGAGTTTTGAAGTCTGATTGATTCAGTTTGAGATTTTCGGCCGGTTTTGAGAGTTTTGAAGTCTGATTGATTCAGTTTGAGATTTTCGGCCGGTTTTGAGAGTTTTGAAGTCTGATTGATTCAGTTTGAGATTTTCGGCCGGTTTTGTGAGTTTTGAAGTCTGATTGATTCAGTTTGAGATTTTCGGCCGGTTTTGAGAGTTTTGAAGTCTGATTGATTCAGTTTGAGATTTTCGGCCGGTTTTGAGAGTTTTGAAGTCTGATTGATTCAGTTTGAGATTTTCGGCCGGTTTTGAGAGTTTTGAAGTCTGATTGATTCAGTTTGAGATTTTCGGCCGGTTTTGAGAGTTTTGAAGTCTGATTGATTCAGTTTGAGATTTTTGGCCGGTTTTGTGAGTTTTGAAGTCTGATTGATTCAGTTTGAGATTTTGGGTCGTTTTTGAGAGTTTTGAAGTCTGATTGATTCAGTTTGAGATTTTCGGCCGGTTTTGAGACTTTTGAAGTCTGATTGATTCAGTTTGAGATTTTCGGCCGGTTTTGTGAGTTTTGAAGTCTGATTGATTCAGTTTGAGATTTTCGGCCGGTTTTGAGAGTTTTGAAGTCTGACTGATTCAGTTTGAGATTTTCGGTCGGTTTTGAGAGTTTTGGAGTCTGATTGATTCAATTTGAGATTTTCGGCCGGTTTTGAGAGTTTTGAAGTCCGATTGATTCAGTTTGAGATTTTCGGCCGGTTTTGAGAGTTTTGAAGTCCGGTTGATTCAGTTTGAGATTTTCGGCCGGTTTTGAGAGTTTTGAAGTCCGATTGATTCAGTTTGAGATTTTCGGCCGGTTTTGAGAGTTTTGAAGTCTGATTGATTCAGTTTGAGATTTTCGGCCGGTTTTGAGAGTTTTGAAGTCTGATTGATTCAGTTAGAGATTTTCGGCCGGTTTTGAGAGTTTTGAAGTCTGATTGATTCAGTTTGAGATTTTTGGCCGGTTTTGAGTGTTTTGAAGTCTGATTGATTCAGTTTGAGATTTTCGGCCGGTTTTGAGAGTTTTGAAGTCTGATTGATTCAGTTTGAGATTTTCGGCCGGTTTTGAGAGTTTTGAAGTCTGATTGATTCAGTTTGAGATTTCCGGCCGGTTTTGAGAGTTTTGAAGTCTGGTTGATTCAGTTTGAGATTGTCGGCCGGTTTTGAGAGTTTTGAAGTCTGATTGATTCAGTTTGAGATTTTTGGCCGGTTTTGTGAGTTTTGAAGTCTGATTGATTCAGTTTGAGATTTTGGGTCGTTTTTGAGAGTTTTGAAGTCTGATTGATTCAGTTTGAGATTTTCGGCCGGTTTTGAGACTTTTGAAGTCTGATTGATTCAGTTTGAGATTTTCGGCCGGTTTTGAGAGTTTTGAAGTCCGATTGATTCAGTTTGAGATTTTCGGCCGGTTTTGAGAGTTTTGAAGTCTGATTGATTCAGTTTGAGATTTTCGGCCGGTTTTGAGAGTTTTGAAGTCTGATTGATTCAGTTTGAGATTTTCGGCCGGTTTTGAGAGTTTTGAAGTCTGATTGATTCAGTTTGAGATTTTGGGTCGTTTATGAGAGTTTTGAAGTCTGATTGATTCAGTTTGAGATTTTCGGCCGGTTTTGAGAGTTTTGAAGTCTGATTGATTCAGTTTGAGATTTTCGGCCGGTTTTGAGAGTTTTGAAGTCTGATTGATTCAGTTTGAGATTTTCGGCCGGTTTTGAGTGTTTTGAAGTCTGATTGATTCAGTTTGAGATTTTCGGCCGGTTTTGAGAGTTTTGAAATCTGATTGATTCAGTTAGAGATTTTCGGCCGGTTTTGAGAGTTTTGAAGTCTGATTGATTCAGTTTGAGATTTTCGGCCGGTTTTGAGTGTTTTGAAGTCTGATTGATTCAGTTTGAGATTTTCGGCCGGTTTTGAGAGTTTTGAAGTCTGATTGATTCAGTTTGAGATTTTCGGCCGGTTTTGAGAGTTTTGAAGTCTGATTGATTCAGTTTGAGATTTTCGGCCGGTTTTGAGAGTTTTGAAGTCTGATTGATTCAGTTTGAGATTTTTGGCCGGTTTTGTGAGTTTTGAAGTCTGATTGATTCAGTTTGAGATTTTGGGTCGTTTTTGAGAGTTTTGAAGTCTGATTGATTCAGTTTGAGATTTTCGGCCGGTTTTGAGACTTTTGAAGTCTGATTGATTCAGTTTGAGATTTTCGGCCGGTTTTGTGAGTTTTGAAGTCTGATTGATTCAGTTTGAGATTTTCGGCCGGTTTTGAGAGTTTTGAAGTCTGACTGATTCAGTTTGAGATTTTCGGTCGGTTTTGAGAGTTTTGGAGTCTGATTGATTCAATTTGAGATTTTCGGCCGGTTTTGAGAGTTTTGAAGTCTGATTGATTCAGTTTGAGATTTTCGGCCGGTTTTGAGAGTTTTGAAGTCTGATTGATTCAGTTTGAGATTTTCGGCCGGTTTTGAGAGTTTTGAAGTCTGATTGATTCAGTTTGAGATTTTGGGTCGTTTATGAGAGTTTTGAAGTCTGATTGATTCAGTTTGAGATTTTCGGCCGGTTTTGAGAGTTTTGAAGTCTGATTGATTCAGTTTGAGATTTTCGGCCGGTTTTGAGAGTTTTGAAGTCTGATTGATTCAGTTTGAGATTTTCGGCCGGTTTTGAGTGTTTTGAAGTCTGATTGATTCAGTTTGAGATTTTCGGCCGGTTTTGAGAGTTTTGAAATCTGATTGATTCAGTTAGAGATTTTCGGCCGGTTTTGAGAGTTTTGAAGTCTGATTGATTCAGTTTGAGATTTTCGGCCGGTTTTGAGTGTTTTGAAGTCTGATTGATTCAGTTTGAGATTTTCGGCCGGTTTTGAGTGTTTTGAAGTCTGATTGATTCAGTTTGAGATTTTCGGCCGGTTTTGAGAGTTTTGAAATCTGATTGATTCAGTTAGAGATTTTCGGCCGGTTTTGAGAGTTTTGAAGTCTGATTGATTCAGTTTGAGATTTTCGGCCGGTTTTGAGTGTTTTGAAGTCTGATTGATTCAGTTTGAGATTTTCGGCCGGTTTTGAGAGTTTTGAAGTCTGATTGATTCAGTTTGAGATTTTCGGCCGGTTTTGAGAGTTTTGAAGTCTGATTGATTCAGTTTGAGATTTTCGGCCGGTTTTGAGAGTTTTGAAGTCTGATTGATTCAGTTTGAGATTTTTGGCCGGTTTTGTGAGTTTTGAAGTCTGATTGATTCAGTTTGAGATTTTGGGTCGTTTTTGAGAGTTTTGAAGTCTGATTGATTCAGTTTGAGATTTTCGGCCGGTTTTGAGACTTTTGAAGTCTGATTGATTCAGTTTGAGATTTTCGGCCGGTTTTGTGAGTTTTGAAGTCTGATTGATTCAGTTTGAGATTTTCGGCCGGTTTTGAGAGTTTTGAAGTCTGACTGATTCAGTTTGAGATTTTCGGTCGGTTTTGAGAGTTTTGGAGTCTGATTGATTCAATTTGAGATTTTCGGCCGGTTTTGAGAGTTTTGAAGTCTGATTGATTCAGTTTGAGATTTTCGGCCGGTTTTGAGAGTTTTGAAGTCTGATTGATTCAGTTTGAGATTTTCGGCCGGTTTTGAGAGTTTTGAAGTCTGATTGATTCAGTTTGAGATTTTGGGTCGTTTATGAGAGTTTTGAAGTCTGATTGATTCAGTTTGAGATTTTCGGCCGGTTTTGAGAGTTTTGAAGTCTGATTGATTCAGTTTGAGATTTTCGGCCGGTTTTGAGAGTTTTGAAGTCTGATTGATTCAGTTTGAGATTTTCGGCCGGTTTTGAGTGTTTTGAAGTCTGATTGATTCAGTTTGAGATTTTCGGCCGGTTTTGAGAGTTTTGAAATCTGATTGATTCAGTTAGAGATTTTCGGCCGGTTTTGAGAGTTTTGAAGTCTGATTGATTCAGTTTGAGATTTTCGGCCGGTTTTGAGTGTTTTGAAGTCTGATTGATTCAGTTTGAGATTTTCGGCCGGTTTTGAGAGTTTTGAAGTCTGATTGATTCAGTTTGAGATTTTCGGCCGGTTTTGAGAGTTTTGAAGTCTGATTGATTCAGTTTGAGATTTTCGGCCGGTTTTGAGAGTTTTGAAGTCTGATTGATTCAGTTAGAGATTTTCGGCCGGTTTTGAGAGTTTTGAAGTCTGATTGATTCAGTTTGAGATTTTCGGCCGGTTTTGAGAGTTTTGAAGTCTGATTGATTCAGTTAGAGATTTTCGGCCGGTTTTGAGAGTTTTGAAGTCTGATTGATTCAGTTTGAGATTTTCGGCCGGTTTTGAGAGTTTTGAAGTCTGATTGATTCAGTTAGAGATTTTCGGCCGGTTTTGAGAGTTTTGAAGTCTGATTGATTCAGTTTGAGATTTTTGGTCGGTTTTGAGTGTTTTGAAGTCTGATTGATTCAGTTTGAGATTTCCGGCCGGTTTTGAGAGTTTTGAAGTCTGATTGATTCAGTTTGAGATTTTCGGCCGGTTTTGAGAGTTTTGAAGTCTGATTGATTCAGTTTGAGATTTCCGGCCGGTTTTGAGAGTTTTGAAGTCTGGTTGATTCAGTTTGAGATTGTCGGCCGGTTTTGAGAGTTTTGAAGTCTGATTGATTCAGTTTGAGATTTTCGGCCGGTTTTGAGAGTTTTGAAGTCTGATTGATTCAGTTTGAGATTTTTGGCCGGTTTTGTGAGTTTTGAAGTCTGATTGATTCAGTTTGAGATTTTGGGTCGTTTTTGAGAGTTTTGAAGTCTGATTGATTCAGTTTGAGATTTTCGGCTGGTTTTGTGAGTTTTGAAGTCTGATTGATTCAGTTTGAGATTTTCGGCCGGTTTTGAGAGTTTTGAAGTCTGATTGATTCAGTTTGAGATTTTCGCCCGGTTTTGAGAGTTTTGGAGTCTGATTGATTCAGTTTGAGATTTTCGGCCGGTTTTGAGAGTTTTGAAGTCTGATTGATTCAGTTTGAGATTTCCGGCTGGTTTTGTGAGTTTTGAAGTCTGATTGATTCAGTTTGAGATTTTCGTCCGGTTTTGAGAGTTTTGAAGTCTGATTGATTCAGTTTGAGATTTTCGGCCGGTTTTGTGAGTTTTGAAGTCTGATTGATTCAGTTTGAGATTTTCGGCCGTTTATGAGAGTTTTGAAGTCTGATTGATTCAGTTTGAGATTTTCGGCCGGTTTTGAGAGTTTTGAAGTCTGATTGATTCAGTTTGAGATTTTCGGCCGGTTTTGAGTGTTTTGAAGTCTGATTGATTCAGTTTGAGATTTTCGGCCGGTTTTGAGAGTTTTGAAGTCTGATTGATTCAGTTTGAGATTTTCGGCCGGTTTTGAGAGTTTTGAAGTCTGATTGATTCAGTTTGAGATTTTCGGCCGGTTTTGAGAGTTTTGAAGTCTGATTGATTCAGTTAGAGATTTTCGGCCGGTTTTGAGAGTTTTGAAGTCTGATTGATTCAGTTTGAGATTTTTGGCCGGTTTTGAGTGTTTTGAAGTCTGATTGATTCAGTTTGAGATTTTCGGCCGGTTTTGAGAGTTTTGAAGTCTGATTGATTCAGTTAGAGATTTTCGGCCGGTTTTGAGAGTTTTGAAGTCTGATTGATTCAGTTTGAGATTTTCGGCCGGTTTTGAGAGTTTTGAAGTCTGATTGATTCAGTTAGAGATTTTCGGCCGGTTTTGAGAGTTTTGAAGTCTGATTGATTCAGTTTGAGATTTTTGGTCGGTTTTGAGTGTTTTGAAGTCTGATTGATTCAGTTTGAGATTTTCGGCCGGTTTTGAGAGTTTTGAAGTCTGATTGATTCAGTTTGAGATTTCCGGCCGGTTTTGAGAGTTTTGAAGTCTGGTTGATTCAGTTTGAGATTGTCGGCCGGTTTTGAGAGTTTTGAAGTCTGATTGATTCAGTTTGAGATTTTCGGCCGGTTTTGAGAGTTTTGAAGTCTGATTGATTCAGTTTGAGATTTTTGGCCGGTTTTGAGTGTTTTGAAGTCTGATTGATTCAGTTTGAGATTTTCGGCCGGTTTTGAGAGTTTTGAAGTCTGATTGATTCAGTTAGAGATTTTCGGCCGGTTTTGAGAGTTTTGAAGTCTGATTGATTCAGTTTGAGATTTTCGGCCGGTTTTGAGAGTTTTGAAGTCTGATTGATTCAGTTAGAGATTTTCGGCCGGTTTTGAGAGTTTTGAAGTCTGATTGATTCAGTTTGAGATTTTTGGTCGGTTTTGAGTGTTTTGAAGTCTGATTGATTCAGTTTGAGATTTCCGGCCGGTTTGAGAGTTTTGAAGTCTGATTGATTCAGTTTGAGATTTTCGGCCGGTTTTGAGAGTTTTGAAGTCTGATTGATTCAGTTTGAGATTTCCGGCCGGTTTTGAGAGTTTTGAAGTCTGGTTGATTCAGTTTGAGATTGTCGGCCGGTTTTGAGAGTTTTGAAGTCTGATTGATTCAGTTTGAGATTTTCGGCCGGTTTTGAGAGTTTTGAAGTCTGATTGATTCAGTTTGAGATTTTTGGCCGGTTTTGTGAGTTTTGAAGTCTGATTGATTCAGTTTGAGATTTTGGGTCGTTTTTGAGAGTTTTGAAGTCTGATTGATTCAGTTTGAGATTTTCGGCTGGTTTTGTGAGTTTTGAAGTCTGATTGATTCAGTTTGAGATTTTCGGCCGGTTTTGAGAGTTTTGAAGTCTGATTGATTCAGTTTGAGATTTTCGCCCGGTTTTGAGAGTTTTGGAGTCTGATTGATTCAGTTTGAGATTTTCGGCCGGTTTTGAGAGTTTTGAAGTCTGATTGATTCAGTTTGAGATTTCCGGCTGGTTTTGTGAGTTTTGAAGTCTGATTGATTCAGTTTGAGATTTTCGTCCGGTTTTGAGAGTTTTGAAGTCTGATTGATTCAGTTTGAGATTTTCGGCCGGTTTTGTGAGTTTTGAAGTCTGATTGATTCAGTTTGAGATTTTCGGCCGTTTATGAGAGTTTTGAAGTCTGATTGATTCAGTTTGAGATTTTCGGCCGGTTTTGAGAGTTTTGAAGTCTGATTGATTCAGTTTGAGATTTTCGGCCGGTTTTGAGTGTTTTGAAGTCTGATTGATTCAGTTTGAGATTTTCGGCCGGTTTTGAGAGTTTTGAAGTCTGATTGATTCAGTTTGAGATTTTCGGCCGGTTTTGAGAGTTTTGAAGTCTGATTGATTCAGTTTGAGATTTTCGGCCGGTTTTGAGAGTTTTGAAGTCTGATTGATTCAGTTAGAGATTTTCGGCCGGTTTTGAGAGTTTTGAAGTCTGATTGATTCAGTTTGAGATTTTTGGCCGGTTTTGAGTGTTTTGAAGTCTGATTGATTCAGTTTGAGATTTTCGGCCGGTTTTGAGAGTTTTGAAGTCTGATTGATTCAGTTAGAGATTTTCGGCCGGTTTTGAGAGTTTTGAAGTCTGATTGATTCAGTTTGAGATTTTCGGCCGGTTTTGAGAGTTTTGAAGTCTGATTGATTCAGTTAGAGATTTTCGGCCGGTTTTGAGAGTTTTGAAGTCTGATTGATTCAGTTTGAGATTTTTGGTCGGTTTTGAGTGTTTTGAAGTCTGATTGATTCAGTTTGAGATTTTCGGCCGGTTTTGAGAGTTTTGAAGTCTGATTGATTCAGTTTGAGATTTCCGGCCGGTTTTGAGAGTTTTGAAGTCTGGTTGATTCAGTTTGAGATTGTCGGCCGGTTTTGAGAGTTTTGAAGTCTGATTGATTCAGTTTGAGATTTTCGGCCGGTTTTGAGAGTTTTGAAGTCTGATTGATTCAGTTTGAGATTTTCGGCCGGGTTTGAGAGTTTTGAAGTCTGGTTGATTCAGTTTGAGATTTTCGGCCGGTTTTGTGAGTTTTGAAGTCTGATTGATTCAGTTTGAGATTTTGGGTCGTTTTTGAGAGTTTTGAAGTCTGATTGATTCAGTTTGAGATTTTCGGCTGGTTTTGTGAGTTTTGAAGTCTGATTGATTCAGTTTGAGATTTTCGGCCGGTTTTGAGAGTTTTGAAGTCTGATTGATTCAGTTTGAGATTTTCGCCCGGTTTTGAGAGTTTTGGAGTCTGATTGATTCAGTTTGAGATTTTCGGCCGGTTTTGAGAGTTTTGAAGTCTGATTGATTCAGTTTGAGATTTCCGGCTGGTTTTGTGAGTTTTGAAGTCTGATTGATTCAGTTTGAGATTTTCGTCCGGTTTTGAGAGTTTTGAAGTCTGATTGATTCAGTTTGAGATTTTCGGCCGGTTTTGTGAGTTTTGAAGTCTGATTGATTCAGTTTGAGATTTTCGGCCGTTTATGAGAGTTTTGAAGTCTGATTGATTCAGTTTGAGATTTTCGGCCGGTTTTGAGAGTTTTGAAGTCTGATTGATTCAGTTTGAGATTTTCGGCCGGTTTTGAGAGTTTTGAAGTCTGATTGATTCCGTTTGAGATTTTCGGCCGGTTTTGAGAGTTTTGAAGTCTGATTGATTCAGTTTGAGATTTTCGGCCGGTTTTGAGAGTTTTGAAGTCTGATTGATTCAGTTTGAGATTTTCGGCCTGTTTTGAGAGTTTTGGAGTCTGATTGATTCAATTTGAGATTTTGGGTCGGTTTTGAGAGTTTTGAAGTCTGATTGATTCAGTTTGAGATTTTCGGCAGGTTTTGAGAGTTTTGAAGTCTGATTGATTCAGTTTGAGATTTTCGGCCGGTTTTGAGAGTTTTGAAGTCTGCTTGATTCAGTTTGAGATTTTCGGCCGGTTTTGAGAGTTTTGAAGACTGATTGATTCAGTTTGAGATTTTCGGCCGGTTTTGAGAGTTTTGAAGTTTGATTGATTCAGTTTGAGATTTGCGGCCGGTTTTGAGAGTTTTGGAGTCTGATTGATTCAGTTTGAGATTTTCGGCCGGTTTTGTGTGTTTTGAAAGTCTGATTGATTCAGTTTGAGATTTTCGGCCGGTTTTGTGAGTTTTGAAGTCTGATTGATTCAGTTTGAGATTTTCGGCCGTTTATGAGAGTTTTGAAGTCTGATTGATTCAGTTTGAGATTTTCGGCCGGTTTTGAGAGTTTTGAAGTCTGATTGATTCAGTTTGAGATTTTCGGCCGGTTTTGAGAGTTTTGAAGTCTGATTGATTCCGTTTGAGATTTTCGGCCGGTTTTGAGAGTTTTGAAGTCTGATTGATTCAGTTTGAGATTTTCGGCCGGTTTTGAGAGTTTTGAAGTCTGATTGATTCAGTTTGAGATTTTCGGCCTGTTTTGAGAGTTTTGGAGTCTGATTGATTCAATTTGAGATTTTGGGTCGGTTTTGAGAGTTTTGAAGTCTGATTGATTCAGTTTGAGATTTTCGGCAGGTTTTGAGAGTTTTGAAGTCTGATTGATTCAGTTTGAGATTTTCGGCCGGTTTTGAGAGTTTTGAAGTCTGCTTGATTCAGTTTGAGATTTTCGGCCGGTTTTGAGAGTTTTGAAGACTGATTGATTCAGTTTGAGATTTTCGGCCGGTTTTGAGAGTTTTGAAGTTTGATTGATTCAGTTTGAGATTTGCGGCCGGTTTTGAGAGTTTTGGAGTCTGATTGATTCAGTTTGAGATTTTCGGCCGGTTTTGTGTGTTTTGAAAGTCTGATTGATTCAGTTTGAGATTTCGGGTTGTTTTTGAGAGTTTTGAAGTCTGATTGATTCAGTTTGAGATTTTCGGCCGGTTTTGAGAGTTTTGAAGTCTGATTGATTCAGTTTGAGATTTTCGGCCTGTTTAGAGAGTTTTGAAGTCTGATTGATTCAGTTTGAGATTTTCGGCCGGTTTTGTGAGTTTTGAAAGTCTGATTGATTCAGTTTGAGATTTTGGGTCGTTTATGAGAGTTTTGAAGTCTGATTGATTCAGTTTGAGATTTTGGGTCGTTTTTGAGAGTTTTGAAGTCTGATTGATTCAGTTTGAGATTTTCGGCTGGTTTTGTGAGTTTTGAAGTCTGATTGATTCAGTTTGAGATTTTCGGCCGGTTTTGAGAGTTTTGAAGTCTGATTGATTCAGTTTGAGATTTTCGCCCGGTTTTGAGAGTTTTGGAGTCTGATTGATTCAGTTTGAGATTTTCGGCCGGTTTTGAGAGTTTTGAAGTCTGATTGATTCAGTTTGAGATTTCCGGCTGGTTTTGTGAGTTTTGAAGTCTGATTGATTCAGTTTGAGATTTTCGTCCGGTTTTGAGAGTTTTGAAGTCTGATTGATTCAGTTTGAGATTTTCGGCCGGTTTTGTGAGTTTTGAAGTCTGATTGATTCAGTTTGAGATTTTCGGCCGTTTATGAGAGTTTTGAAGTCTGATTGATTCAGTTTGAGATTTTCGGCCGGTTTTGAGAGTTTTGAAGTCTGATTGATTCAGTTTGAGATTTTCGGCCGGTTTTGAGAGTTTTGAAGTCTGATTGATTCCGTTTGAGATTTTCGGCCGGTTTTGAGAGTTTTGAAGTCTGATTGATTCAGTTTGAGATTTTCGGCCGGTTTTGAGAGTTTTGAAGTCTGATTGATTCAGTTTGAGATTTTCGGCCTGTTTTGAGAGTTTTGGAGTCTGATTGATTCAATTTGAGATTTTGGGTCGGTTTTGAGAGTTTTGAAGTCTGATTGATTCAGTTTGAGATTTTCGGCAGGTTTTGAGAGTTTTGAAGTCTGATTGATTCAGTTTGAGATTTTCGGCCGGTTTTGAGAGTTTTGAAGTCTGCTTGATTCAGTTTGAGATTTTCGGCCGGTTTTGAGAGTTTTGAAGACTGATTGATTCAGTTTGAGATTTTCGGCCGGTTTTGAGAGTTTTGAAGTTTGATTGATTCAGTTTGAGATTTGCAGCCGGTTTTGAGAGTTTTGGAGTCTGATTGATTCAGTTTGAGATTTTCGGCCGGTTTTGTGTGTTTTGAAAGTCTGATTGATTCAGTTTGAGATTTTCGGCCGGTTTTGTGAGTTTTGAAGTCTGATTGATTCAGTTTGAGATTTTCGGCCGTTTATGAGAGTTTTGAAGTCTGATTGATTCAGTTTGAGATTTTCGGCCGGTTTTGAGAGTTTTGAAGTCTGATTGATTCAGTTTGAGATTTTCGGCCGGTTTTGAGAGTTTTGAAGTCTGATTGATTCCGTTTGAGATTTTCGGCCGGTTTTGAGAGTTTTGAAGTCTGATTGATTCAGTTTGAGATTTTCGGCCGGTTTTGAGAGTTTTGAAGTCTGATTGATTCAGTTTGAGATTTTCGGCCTGTTTTGAGAGTTTTGGAGTCTGATTGATTCAATTTGAGATTTTGGGTCGGTTTTGAGAGTTTTGAAGTCTGATTGATTCAGTTTGAGATTTTCGGCAGGTTTTGAGAGTTTTGAAGTCTGATTGATTCAGTTTGAGATTTTCGGCCGGTTTTGAGAGTTTTGAAGTCTGCTTGATTCAGTTTGAGATTTTCGGCCGGTTTTGAGAGTTTTGAAGACTGATTGATTCAGTTTGAGATTTTCGGCCGGTTTTGAGAGTTTTGAAGTTTGATTGATTCAGTTTGAGATTTGCGGCCGGTTTTGAGAGTTTTGGAGTCTGATTGATTCAGTTTGAGATTTTCGGCCGGTTTTGTGTGTTTTGAAAGTCTGATTGATTCAGTTTGAGATTTCGGGTTGTTTTTGAGAGTTTTGAAGTCTGATTGATTCAGTTTGAGATTTTCGGCCGGTTTTGAGAGTTTTGAAGTCTGATTGATTCAGTTTGAGATTTTCGGCCGGTTTTGAGAGTTCTGAAGTCTGATTGATTCAGTTTGAGATTTTCGGCCGGTTTTGAGAGTTTTGAAGTCTGATTGATTCAGTTTGAGATTTTCGGCCTGTTTAGAGAGTTTTGAAGTCTGATTGATTCAGTTTGAGATTTTCGGCCGGTTTTGTGAGTTTTGAAAGTCTGATTGATTCAGTTTGAGATTTTGGGTCGTTTATGAGAGTTTTGAAGTCTGATTGATTCAGTTTGAGATTTTGGGTCGTTTATGAGAGTTTTGAAGTCTGATTGATTCAGTTTGAGATTTGCGGCCTGTTTTGAGAGTTTTGAAGGCTGATTGATTCAGTTTGAGATTTTCGGCCGGTTTTGTGAGTTTTGAAAGTCTGATTGATTCAGTTTGAGATTTCGGGTTGTTTTTGAGAGTTTTGAAGTCTGATTGATTCAGTTTGAGATTTTCGGCCGGTTTTGAGAGTTTTGAAGTCTGATTGATTCAGTTTGAGATTTTCGGCCGGTTTTGAGAGTTTTGAAGTCTGATTGATTCAGTTTGAGATTTTCGGCCGGTTTTGAGAGTTTTGAAGTCTGATTGATTCAGTTTGAGATTTTCGGCCGGTTTTGAGAGTTTTGAAGTCTGATTGATTCAGTTTGAGATTTTCGGCCGGTTTTGTGAGTTTTGAAGTCTGATTGATTCAGTTTGAGATTTTCGGCCGGTTTTGAGAGTTTTGAAGTCTGATTGATTCAGTTTGAGATTTTCGGCCGGTTTTGAGAGTTTTGAAGTCTGATTGATTCAGTTTGAGATTTTCGGCCGGTTTTGAGAGTTTTGAAGTCTGATTGATTCAGTTTGAGATTTTCGGCCGGTTTTGAGAGTTTTGAAGTCTCATTGATTCAGTTTGAGATTTTCGGCCGGTTTTGTGAGTTTTGAAAGTCTGATTGATTCAGTTTGAGATTTTGGGTTGTTTTTGTGAGTTTTGAAAGTCTGATTGATTCAGTTTGAGATTTTCGGCCGGTTTTGAGAGTTTTGAAGTCTGATTGATTCAGTTTGAGATTTTCGGCCGGTTTTGAGAGTTTTGAAGTCTGATTGACTCAGTTTGAGATTTTCGGCCGGTTTTGAGAGTTTTGAAGTCTGATTGATTCAGTTTGAGATTTTCGGCCGGTTTTGAGAGTTTTGAAGTCTGATTGACTCAGTTTGAGATTTTCGGCCGGTTTTGAGAGTTTTGAAGTCTGATTGATTCAGTTTGAGATTTTCGGCCGGTTTTGTGTGTTTTGAAAGTCTGATTGATTCAGTTTGAGATTTCGGGTTGTTTTTGAGAGTTTTGAAGTCTGATTGATTCAGTTTGAGATTTTCGGCCGGTTTTGAGAGTTTTGAAGTCTGATTGATTCAGTTTGAGATTTTCGGCCTGTTTTGAGAGTTTTGAAGTCTGATTGATTCAGTTTGAGATTTTCGTCCGGTTTTGAGAGTTTTGAAGTCTGATTGATTCAGTTTGAGATTTTCGGCCTGTTTTGAGAGTTTTGAAGTCTCATTGATTCAGTTTGAGATTTTCGGCCGGTTTTGAGAGTTTTGAAGTCTGATTGACTCAGTTTGAGATTTTCGGCCGGTTTTGAGAGTTTTGAAGTCTGATTGATTCAGTTTGAGATTTTCGGCCGGTTTTGAGAGTTTTGAAGTCTGATTGATTCAGTTTGAGATTTTCGGCCTGTTTTGAGAGTTTTGAAGTCTGATTGATTCAGTTTGAGATTTTCGGCCGGTTTTGTGAGTTTTGAAAGTCTGATTGATTCAGTTTGAGATTTTGGGTTGTTTTTGAGAGTTTTGAAGTCTGATTGATTCCGTTTGAGATTTTTGGCCGGTTTTGTGAGTTTTGAAGTCTGATTGATTCAGTTTGAGATTTTGGGTCGTTTTTGAGACTTTTGAAGTCTGATTGATTCAGTTTGAGATTTTCGGCCGGTTTTGTGAGTTTTGAAGTCTGATTGATTCAGTTTGAGATTTTCGGCCGGTTTTGAGAGTTTTGAAGTCTGACTGATTCAGTTTGAGATTTTCGGTCGGTTTTGAGAGTTTTGGAGTCTGATTGATTCAATTTGAGATTTTCGGCCGGTTTTGAGAGTTTTGAAGTCTGATTGATTCAGTTTGAGATTTTCGGCCGGTTTTGAGAGTTTTGAAGTCTGATTGATTCAGTTTGAGATTTTGGGTCGTTTATGAGAGTTTTGAAGTCTGATTGATTCAGTTTGAGATTTTCGGCCGGTTTTGAGAGTTTTGAAGTCTGATTGATTCAGTTTGAGATTTTCGGCCGGTTTTGAGAGTTTTGAAGTCTGATTGATTCAGTTTGAGATTTTCGGCCGGTTTTGAGTGTTTTGAAGTCTGATTGATTCAGTTTGAGATTTTCGGCCGGTTTTGAGAGTTTTGAAATCTGATTGATTCAGTTAGAGATTTTCGGCCGGTTTTGAGAGTTTTGAAGTCTGATTGATTCAGTTTGAGATTTTCGGCCGGTTTTGAGTGTTTTGAAGTCTGATTGATTCAGTTTGAGATTTTCGGCCGGTTTTGAGAGTTTTGAAGTCCGGTTGATTCAGTTTGAGATTTTCGGCCGGTTTTGAGAGTTTTGAAGTCCGATTGATTCAGTTTGAGATTTTCGGCCGGTTTTGAGAGTTTTGAAGTCTGATTGATTCAGTTTGAGATTTTCGGCCGGTTTTGTGAGTTTTGAAGTCTGATTGATTCAGTTTGAGATTTTGGGTTGTTTTTGAGAGTTTTGAAGTCTGATTGATTCCGTTTGAGATTTTTGGCCGGTTTTGTGAGTTTTGAAGTCTGATTGATTCAGTTTGAGATTTTGGGTCGTTTTTGAGAGTTTTGAAGTCTGATTGATTCAGTTTGAGATTTTCGGCCGGTTTTGAGACTTTTGAAGTCTGATTGATTCAGTTGAGATTTTCGGCCGGTTTTGTGAGTTTTGAAGTCTGATTGATTCAGTTTGAGATTTTCGGCCGTTTTGAGAGTTTTGAAGTCTGACTGATTCAGTTTGAGATTTTCGGTCGGTTTTGAGAGTTTTGGAGTCTGATTGATTCAATTTGAGATTTTCGGCCGGTTTTGAGAGTTTTGAAGTCTGATTGATTCAGTTTGAGATTTTCGGCCGGTTTTGAGAGTTTTGAAGTCTGATTGATTCAGTTTGAGATTTTCGGCCGGTTTTGAGAGTTTTGAAGTCTGATTGATTCAGTTTGAGATTTTGGGTCGTTTATGAGAGTTTTGAAGTCTGATTGATTCAGTTTGAGATTTTCGGCCGGTTTTGAGAGTTTTGAAGTCTGATTGATTCAGTTTGAGATTTTCGGCCGTTTGAGAGTTTTGAAGTCTGATTGATTCAGTTTGAGATTTTCGGCCGGTTTTGAGTGTTTTGAAGTCTGATTGATTCAGTTTGAGATTTTCGGCCGGTTTTGAGAGTTTTGAAATCTGATTGATTCAGTTAGAGATTTTCGGCCGGTTTTGAGAGTTTTGAAGTCTGATTGATTCAGTTTGAGATTTTCGGCCGGTTTTGAGTGTTTTGAAGTCTGATTGATTCAGTTTGAGATTTTCGGCCGGTTTTGAGAGTTTTGAAGTCCGGTTGATTCAGTTTGAGATTTTCGGCCGGTTTTGAGAGTTTTGAAGTCCGATTGATTCAGTTTGAGATTTTCGGCCGGTTTTGAGAGTTTTGAAGTCTGATTGATTCAGTTTGAGATTTTCGGCCGGTTTTGAGAGTTTTGGAGTCTGATTGATTCAATTTGAGATTTTCGGCCGGTTTTGAGAGTTTTGAAGTCTGATTGATTCAGTTTGAGATTTTCGGCCGGTTTTGAGAGTTTTGAAGTCTGATTGATTCAGTTTGAGATTTTCGGCCGGTTTTGAGAGTTTTGAAGTCTGATTGATTCAGTTTGAGATTTTGGGTCGTTTATGAGAGTTTTGAAGTCTGATTGATTCAGTTTGAGATTTTCGGCCGGTTTTGAGAGTTTTGAAGTCTGATTGATTCAGTTTGAGATTTTCGGCCGGTTTGAGAGTTTTGAAGTCTGATTGATTCAGTTTGAGATTTTCGGCCGGTTTTGAGTGTTTTGAAGTCTGATTGATTCAGTTTGAGATTTTCGGCCGGTTTTGAGAGTTTTGAAATCTGATTGATTCAGTTAGAGATTTTCGGCCGGTTTTGAGAGTTTTGAAGTCTGATTGATTCAGTTTGAGATTTTCGGCCGGTTTGAGTGTTTTGAAGTCTGATTGATTCAGTTTGAGATTTTCGGCCGGTTTTGAGAGTTTTGAAGTCCGGTTGATTCAGTTTGAGATTTTCGGCCGGTTTTGAGAGTTTTGAAGTCCGATTGATTCAGTTTGAGATTTTCGGCCGGTTTGAGAGTTTTGAAGTCTGATTGATTCAGTTTGAGATTTTCGGCCGGTTTGAGAGTTTTGAAGTCTGATTGATTCAGTTTGAGATTTTCGGCCGGTTTTGAGAGTTTTGAAGTCTGATTGATTCAGTTTGAGATTTTCGGCCGGTTTTGTGAGTTTTGAAGTCTGATTGATTCAGTTTGAGATTTTCGGCCGGTTTTGAGAGTTTGAAGTCTGATTGATTCAGTTTGAGATTTTCGGCCGGTTTTGAGAGTTTTGAAGTCTGATTGATTCAGTTTGAGATTTTCGGCCGGTTTTGTGAGTTTTGAAGTCTGATTGATTCAGTTTGAGATTTTCGGCCGGTTTTGAGAGTTTTGAAGTCTGATTGATTCAGTTTGAGATTTTCGGCCGGTTTTGAGAGTTTTGAAGTCTGATTGATTCAGTTTGAGATTTTCGGCCGGTTTTGAGAGTTTTGAAGTCTGATTGATTCAGTTTGAGATTTTCGGCCGGTTTTGAGAGTTTTGAAGTCTGATTGATTCAGTTTGAGATCTTTGGCCGGTTTTGTGAGTTTTGAAGTCTGATTGATTCAGTTTGAGATTTTGGGTCGTTTTTGAGAGTTTGAAGTCTGATTGATTCAGTTGAGATCTTTGGCCGGTTTTGAGTGTTTTGAAGTCTGATTGATTCAGTTTGAGATTTCGGCCGGTTTTGAGAGTTTTGAAATCTGATTGATTCAGTTAGAGATTTTCGGCCGGTTTTGAGAGTTTTGAAGTCTGATTGATTCAGTTTGAGATTTTCGGCCGGTTTTGAGTGTTTTGAAGTCTGATTGATTCAGTTTGAGATTTTCGGCCGGTTTTGAGAGTTTTGAAGTCCGGTTGATTCAGTTTGAGATTTTCGGCCGGTTTTGAGAGTTTTGAAGTCCGATTGATTCAGTTTGAGATTTTCGGCCGGTTTTGAGAGTTTGAAGTCTGATTGATTCAGTTTGAGATTTTCGGCCGGTTTTGAGAGTTTTGGAGTCTGATTGATTCAATTTGAGATTTTCGGCCGGTTTTGAGAGTTTTGAAGTCTGATTGATTCAGTTTGAGATTTTCGGCCGGTTTTGAGAGTTTGAAGTCTGATTGATTCAGTTTGAGATTTTCGGCCGGTTTTGAGAGTTTTGAAGTCTGATTGATTCAGTTTGAGATTTTGGGTCGTTTATGAGAGTTTTGAAGTCTGATTGATTCAGTTTGAGATTTTCGGCCGGTTTTGAGAGTTTTGAAGTCTGATTGATTCAGTTTGAGATTTTCGGCCGGTTTGAGAGTTTTGAAGTCTGATTGATTCAGTTTGAGATTTTCGGCCGGTTTTGAGTGTTTTGAAGTCTGATTGATTCAGTTTGAGATTTTCGGCCGGTTTTGAGAGTTTTGAAATCTGATTGATTCAGTTAGAGATTTTCGGCCGGTTTTGAGAGTTTTGAAGTCTGATTGATTCAGTTTGAGATTTTCGGCCGGTTTTGAGTGTTTTGAAGTCTGATTGATTCAGTTTGAGATTTTCGGCCGGTTTTGAGAGTTTTGAAGTCCGGTTGATTCAGTTTGAGATTTTCGGCCGGTTTTGAGAGTTTTGAAGTCCGATTGATTCAGTTTGAGATTTTCGGCGGTTTTGAGAGTTTTGAAGTCTGATTGATTCAGTTTGAGATTTTCGGCCGGTTTTGAGAGTTTTGAAGTCTGATTGATTCAGTTTGAGATTTTCGGCCGGTTTTGAGAGTTTTGAAGTCTGATTGATTCAGTTGAGATTTTCGGCCGGTTTTGTGAGTTTGAAGTCTGATTGATTCAGTTTGAGATTTTCGGCCGGTTTTGAGAGTTTTGAAGTCTGATTGATTCAGTTTGAGATTTTCGGCCGTTTTGAGAGTTTTGAAGTCTGATTGATTCAGTTTGAGATTTTCGGCCGGTTTTGTGAGTTTTGAAGTCTGATTGATTCAGTTTGAGATTTTCGGCCGGATTTGAGAGTTTTGAAGTCTGATTGATTCAGTTTGAGATTTTCGGCCGGTTTTGAGAGTTTTGAAGTCTGATTGATTCAGTTTGAGATTTTCGCCGGTTTTGAGAGTTTTGAAGTCTGATTGATTCAGTTTGAGATTTTCGGCCGGTTTTGAGAGTTTTGAAGTCTGATTGATTCAGTTTGAGATCTTTGGCCGGTTTTGTGAGTTTTGAAGTCTGATTGATTCAGTTTGAGATTTTGGGTCGTTTTTGAGAGTTTTGAAGTCTGATTGATTCAGTTTGAGATTTTCGGCCGGTTTTGAGACTTTTGAAGTCTGATTGATTCAGTTTGAGATTTTCGGCCGGTTTTGTGAGTTTTGAAGTCTGATTGATTCAGTTTGAGATTTTCGGCCGGTTTTGAGAGTTTTGAAGTCTGACTGATTCAGTTTGAGATTTTCGGTCGGTTTTGAGAGTTTTGGAGTCTGATTGATTCAATTTGAGATTTTCGGCCGGTTTTGAGAGTTTTGAAGTCTGATTGATTCAGTTTGAGATTTTCGGCCGGTTTTGAGAGTTTTGAAGTCTGATTGATTCAGTTTGAGATTTTCGGCCGGTTTTGAGAGTTTTGAAGTCTGATTGATTCAGTTTGAGATTTTGGGTCGTTTATGAGAGTTTTGAAGTCTGATTGATTCAGTTTGAGATTTTCGGCCGGTTTTGAGAGTTTTGAAGTCTGATTGATTCAGTTTGAGATTTTCGGCCGGTTTTGAGAGTTTTGAAGTCTGATTGATTCAGTTTGAGATTTTCGGCCGGTTTTGAGTGTTTTGAAGTCTGATTGATTCAGTTTGAGATTTTCGGCCGGTTTTGAGAGTTTTGAAATCTGATTGATTCAGTTAGAGATTTTCGGCCGGTTTTGAGAGTTTTGAAGTCTGATTGATTCAGTTTGAGATTTTCGGCCGGTTTTGAGTGTTTTGAAGTCTGATTGATTCAGTTTGAGATTTTCGGCCGGTTTTGAGAGTTTTGAAGTCTGATTGATTCAGTTTGAGATTTTCGGCCGGTTTTGAGAGTTTGAAGTCTGATTGATTCAGTTTGAGATTTTCGGCCGGTTTTGAGAGTTTTGAAGTCTGATTGATTCAGTTTGAGATTTTTGGCCGGTTTTGTGAGTTTTGAAGTCTGATTGATTCAGTTTGAGATTTTGGGTCGTTTTTGAGAGTTTTGAAGTCTGATTGATTCAGTTTGAGATTTTCGGCCGGTTTTGAGACTTTTGAAGTCTGATTGATTCAGTTTGAGATTTTCGGCCGGTTTTGTGAGTTTTGAAGTCTGATTGATTCAGTTTGAGATTTTCGGCCGGTTTTGAGAGTTTTGAAGTCTGACTGATTCAGTTTGAGATTTTCGGTCGGTTTTGAGAGTTTTGGAGTCTGATTGATTCAATTTGAGATTTCGGCCGGTTTTGAGAGTTTTGAAGTCTGATTGATTCAGTTTGAGATTTTCGGCCGGTTTTGAGAGTTTTGAAGTCTGATTGATTCAGTTTGAGATTTTCGGCCGGTTTTGAGAGTTTTGAAGTCTGATTGATTCAGTTTGAGATTTTGGGTCGTTTATGAGAGTTTTGAAGTCTGATTGATTCAGTTTGAGATTTTCGGCCGGTTTTGAGAGTTTTGAAGTCTGATTGATTCAGTTTGAGATTTCGGCCGGTTTTGAGAGTTTTGAAGTCTGATTGATTCAGTTTGAGATTTTCGGCCGGTTTTGAGTGTTTTGAAGTCTGATTGATTCAGTTTGAGATTTTCGGCCGGTTTTGAGAGTTTTGAAATCTGATTGATTCAGTTAGAGATTTTCGGCCGGTTTTGAGAGTTTTGAAGTCTGATTGATTCAGTTTGAGATTTTCGGCCGGTTTGAGTGTTTTGAAGTCTGATTGATTCAGTTTGAGATTTTCGGCCGGTTTTGAGAGTTTTGAAGTCTGATTGATTCAGTTAGAGATTTTCGGCCGGTTTTGAGAGTTTTGAAGTCTGATTGATTCAGTTTGAGATTTTCGGCCGGTTTTGAGAGTTTTGAAGTCTGATTGATTCAGTTAGAGATTTTCGGCCGGTTTTGAGAGTTTTGAAGTCTGATTGATTCAGTTTGAGATTTTTGGTCGGTTTTGAGTGTTTTGAAGTCTGATTGATTCAGTTTGAGATTTCCGGCCGTTTTGAGAGTTTTGAAGTCTGATTGATTCAGTTTGAGATTTTCGGCCGGTTTGAGAGTTTTGAAGTCTGATTGATTCAGTTTGAGATTTCCGGCCGGTTTTGAGAGTTTTGAAGTCTGGTTGATTCAGTTTGAGATTGTCGGCCGGTTTTGAGAGTTTTGAAGTCTGATTGATTCAGTTTGAGATTTTCGGCCGGTTTTGAGAGTTTTGAAGTCTGATTGATTCAGTTTGAGATTTTGGCCGGTTTTGTGAGTTTTGAAGTCTGATTGATTCAGTTTGAGATTTTGGGTCGTTTTTGAGAGTTTTGAAGTCTGATTGATTCAGTTTGAGATTTTCGGCTGGTTTTGTGAGTTTTGAAGTCTGATTGATTCAGTTTGAGATTTTCGGCCGGTTTTGAGAGTTTTGAAGTCTGATTGATTCAGTTTGAGATTTTCGCCCGGTTTGAGAGTTTTGGAGTCTGATTGATTCAGTTTAGAGTCTGATTGATTCAGTTTGAGATTTTCGGCCGGTTTTGAGAGTTTTGAAGTCTGATTGATTCAGTTTGAGATTTCCGGCTGGTTTTGTGAGTTTTGAAGTCTGATTGATTCAGTTTGAGATTTTCGTCCGGTTTTGAGAGTTTTGAAGTCTGATTGATTCAGTTTGAGATTTTCGGCCGGTTTTGTGAGTTTTGAAGTCTGATTGATTCAGTTTGAGATTTTCGGCCGTTTATGAGAGTTTTGAAGTCTGATTGATTCAGTTTGAGATTTTCGGCCGGTTTTGAGAGTTTTGAAGTCTGATTGATTCAGTTTGAGATTTTCGGCCGGTTTTGAGTGTTTTGAAGTCTGATTGATTCAGTTTGAGATTTTCGGCCGGTTTTGAGAGTTTTGAAGTCTGATTGATTCAGTTTGAGATTTTCGGCCGGTTTTGAGAGTTTTGAAGTCTGATTGATTCAGTTTGAGATTTTCGGCCGGTTTTGAGAGTTTTGAAGTCTGATTGATTCAGTTAGAGATTTTCGGCCGGTTTTGAGAGTTTTGAAGTCTGATTGATTCAGTTTGAGATTTTTGGCCGGTTTTGAGTGTTTTGAAGTCTGATTGATTCAGTTTGAGATTTTCGGCCGGTTTGAGAGTTTTGAAGTCTGATTGATTCAGTTAGAGATTTTCGGCCGGTTTTGAGAGTTTTGAAGTCTGATTGATTCAGTTTGAGATTTTCGGCCGGTTTTGAGAGTTTTGAAGTCTGATTGATTCAGTTAGAGATTTTCGGCCGGTTTTGAGAGTTTTGAAGTCTGATTGATTCAGTTTGAGATTTTTGGTCGGTTTTGAGTGTTTTGAAGTCTGATTGATTCAGTTTGAGATTTTCGGCCGGTTTTGAGAGTTTTGAAGTCTGATTGATTCAGTTTGAGATTTCCGGCCGGTTTTGAGAGTTTTGAAGTCTGCTTGATTCAGTTTGAGATTGTCGGCCGGTTTTGAGAGTTTTGAAGTCTGATTGATTCAGTTTGAGATTTTCGGCCGGTTTTGAGAGTTTTGAAGTCTGATTGATTCAGTTTGAGATTTTCGGCCGGGTTTGAGAGTTTTGAAGTCTGGTTGATTCAGTTTGAGATTTTCGGCCGGTTTTGAGAGTTTTGAAGTCTGATTGATTCAGTTTGAGATTTTCGGCCGGTTTTGAGAGTTTTGAAGTCTGATTGATTCAGTTTGAGATTTTCGGCCGTTTTGAGAGTTTTGAAGTCTGATTGAATCAGTTTGAGATTTTCGGCCGTTTTGAGAGTTTTGAAGTCTGATTGATTCAGTTTGAGATTTTCGGCCGGTTTTGAGAGTTTTGAAGTCTGATTGATTCAGTTTGAGATTTTTGGCCGGTTTTGTGAGTTTTGAAGTCTGATTGATTCAGTTTGAGATTTTCGCCCGGTTTTGAGAGTTTTGGAGTCTGATTGATTCAGTTTGAGATTTTCGGCCGGTTTTGAGAGTTTTGAAGTCTGATTGATTCAGTTTGAGATTTCCGGCTGGTTTTGTGAGTTTTGAAGTCTGATTGATTCAGTTTGAGATTTTCGTCCGGTTTTGAGAGTTTTGAAGTCTGATTGATTCAGTTTGAGATTTTCGGCCGGTTTTGTGAGTTTTGAAGTCTGATTGATTCAGTTTGAGATTTTCGGCCGTTTATGAGAGTTTTGAAGTCTGATTGATTCAGTTTGAGATTTTCGGCCGGTTTTGAGAGTTTTGAAGTCTGATTGATTCAGTTTGAGATTTTCGGCCGGTTTTGAGAGTTTTGAAGTCTGATTGATTCAGTTAGAGATTTTCGGCCGGTTTTGAGAGTTTTGAAGTCTGATTGATTCAGTTTGAGATTTTTGGTCGGTTTTGAGTGTTTTGAAGTCTGATTGATTCAGTTTGAGATTTTCGGCCGGTTTTGAGAGTTTTGAAGTCTGATTGATTCAGTTTGAGATTTCGGCCGGTTTTGAGAGTTTTGAAGTCTGCTTGATTCAGTTTGAGATTGTCGGCCGGTTTTGAGAGTTTTGAAGTCTGATTGATTCAGTTTGAGATTTTCGGCCGGTTTTGAGAGTTTTGAAGTCTGATTGATTCAGTTTGAGATTTTCGGCCGGGTTTGAGAGTTTTGAAGTCTGGTTGATTCAGTTTGAGATTTTCGGCCGGTTTTGAGAGTTTTGAAGTCTGATTGATTCAGTTTGAGATTTTCGGCCGGTTTTGAGAGTTTTGAAGTCTGATTGATTCAGTTTGAGATTTTCGGCCGGTTTTGAGAGTTTTGAAGTCTGATTGAATCAGTTTGAGATTTTCGGCCGGTTTTGAGAGTTTTGAAGTCTGATTGATTCAGTTTGAGATTTTCGGCCGGTTTTGAGAGTTTTGAAGTCTGATTGATTCAGTTTTGAGATTTTTTGGCCGGTTTTGTGAGTTTTGAAGTCTGATTGATTCAGTTTGAGATTTTCGCCCGGTTTTGAGAGTTTTGGAGTCTGATTGATTCAGTTTGAGATTTTCGGCCGGTTTTGAGAGTTTTGAAGTCTGATTGATTCAGTTTGAGATTTCCGGCTGGTTTTGTGAGTTTTGAAGTCTGATTGATTCAGTTTGAGATTTTCGTCCGGTTTTGAGAGTTTTGAAGTCTGATTGATTCAGTTTGAGATTTTCGGCCGGTTTTGTGAGTTTTGAAGTCTGATTGATTCAGTTTGAGATTTTCGGCCGTTTATGAGAGTTTTGAAGTCTGATTGATTCAGTTTGAGATTTTCGGCCGGTTTTGAGAGTTTTGAAGTCTGATTGATTCAGTTTGAGATTTTCGGCCGGTTTGAGAGTTTTGAAGTCTGATTGATTCAGTTTGAGATTTTCGGCCTGTTTTGAGAGTTTTGGAGTCTGATTGATTCAATTTGAGATTTTGGGTCGGTTTTGAGAGTTTTGAAGTCTGATTGATTCAGTTTGAGATTTTCGGCAGGTTTTGAGAGTTTTGAAGTCTGATTGATTCAGTTTGAGATTTTCGGCCGGTTTTGAGAGTTTTGAAGTCTGCTTGATTCAGTTTGAGATTTTCGGCCGGTTTTGAGAGTTTTGAAGACTGATTGATTCAGTTTGAGATTTTCGGCCGGTTTTGAGAGTTTTGAAGTCTGATTGATTCAGTTTGAGATTTTCGGCCGGTTTTGAGAGTTCTGAAGTCTGATTGATTCAGTTTGAGATTTTCGGCCGGTTTTGAGAGTTTTGAAGTCTGATTGATTCAGTTTGAGATTTTCGGTCTGTTTAGAGAGTTTTGAAGTCTGATTGATTCAGTTTGAGATTTTCGGCCGGTTTTGTGAGTTTTGAAAGTCTGATTGATTCAGTTTGAGATTTTGGGTCGTTTATGAGAGTTTTGAAGTCTGATTGATTCAGTTTGAGATTTTGGGTCGTTTATGAGAGTTTTGAAGTCTGATTGATTCAGTTTGAGATTTGCGGCCTGTTTTGAGAGTTTTGAAGGCTGATTGATTCAGTTTGAGATTTTCGGCCGGTTTTGTGAGTTTTGAAAGTCTGATTGATTCAGTTTGAGATTTCGGGTTGTTTTTGAGAGTTTTGAAGTCTGATTGATTCAGTTTGAGATTTTCGGCCGGTTTTGAGAGTTTTGAAGTCTGATTGATTCAGTTTGAGATTTTCGGCCGGTTTTGAGAGTTTTGAAGTCTGATTGATTCAGTTTGAGATTTTCGGCCGGTTTTGAGAGTTTTGAAGTCTGATTGATTCAGTTTGAGATTTTCGGCCGGTTTTGAGAGTTTTGAAGTCTGATTGATTCAGTTTGAGATTTTCGGCCGGTTTTGTGAGTTTTGAAGTCTGATTGATTCAGTTTGAGATTTTCGGCCGGTTTTGAGAGTTTTGAAGTCTGATTGATTCAGTTTGAGATTTTCGGCCGGTTTTGAGAGTTTTGAAGTCTGATTGATTCAGTTTGAGATTTTCGGCCGGTTTTGAGAGTTTTGAAGTCTTTTTGATTCAGTTTGAGATTTTCGGCCGGTTTTGAGAGTTTTGAAGTCTCATTGATTCAGTTTGAGATTTTCGGCCGGTTTTGTGAGTTTTGAAAGTCTGATTGATTCAGTTTGAGATTTTGGGTTGTTTTTGTGAGTTTTGAAAGTCTGATTGATTCAGTTTGAGATTTTCGGCCGGTTTTGAGAGTTTTGAAGTCTGATTGATTCAGTTTGAGATTTTCGGCCGGTTTTGAGAGTTTTGAAGTCTGATTGACTCAGTTTGAGATTTTCGGCCGGTTTTGAGAGTTTTGAAGTCTGATTGATTCAGTTTGAGATTTTCGGCCGGTTTTGAGAGTTTTGAAGTCTGATTGACTCAGTTTGAGATTTTCGGCCGGTTTTGAGAGTTTTGAAGTCTGATTGATTCAGTTTGAGATTTTCGGCCTGTTTTGAGAGTTTTGAAAGTCTGATTGATTCAGTTTGAGATTTTGGGTTGTTTTTGAGAGTTTTGAAGTCTGATTGATTCAGTTTGAGATTTTGGGTCGTTTATGAGAGTTTTGAAGTCTGATTGATTCAGTTTGAGATTTTCGGCCGGTTTTGTGTGTTTTGAAAGTCTGATTGATTCAGTTTGAGATTTCGGGTTGTTTTTGAGAGTTTTGAAGTCTGATTGATTCAGTTTGAGATTTTCGGCCGGTTTTGAGAGTTTTGAAGTCTGATTGATTCAGTTTGAGATTTTCGGCCTGTTTTGAGAGTTTTGAAGTCTGATTGATTCAGTTTGAGATTTTCGTCCGGTTTTGAGAGTTTTGAAGTCTGATTGATTCAGTTTGAGATTTTCGGCCTGTTTTGAGAGTTTTGAAGTCTCATTGATTCAGTTTGAGATTTACGGCCGGTTTTGAGAGTTTTGAAGTCTGATTGACTCAGTTTGAGATTTTCGGCCGGTTTTGAGAGTTTTGAAGTCTGATTGATTCAGTTTGAGATTTTCGGCCGGTTTTGAGAGTTTTGAAGTCTGATTGATTCAGTTTGAGATTTTCGGCCTGTTTTGAGAGTTTTGAAGTCTGATTGATTCAGTTTGAGATTTTCGGCCGGTTTTGTGAGTTTTGAAAGTCTGATTGATTCAGTTTGAGATTTTGGGTTGTTTTTGAGAGTTTTGAAGTCTGATTGATTCAGTTTGAGATTTTCGGCCGGTTTTGAGAGTTTTGAAGTCTGGTTGATTCAGTTTGAGATTTTCGGCCGGTTTTGAGAGTTTTGAAGTCTGATTGAATCAGTTTGAGATTTTCGGCCGGTTTTGAGAGTTTTGAAGTCTGATTGATTCAGTTTGAGATTTTCGGCCGGTTTTGAGAGTTTTGAAGTCTGATTGATTCAGTTTGAGATTTTCGGCTGGTTTTGTGAGTTTTGAAGTCTGATTGATTCAGTTTGAGATTTTCGGCCGGTTTTGAGAGTTTTGAAGTCTGATTGATTCAGTTTGAGATTTTCGCCCGGTTTTGAGAGTTTTGGAGTCTGATTGATTCAGTTTGAGATTTTCGGCCGGTTTTGAGAGTTTTGAAGTCTGATTGATTCAGTTTGAGATTTCCGGCTGGTTTTGTGAGTTTTGAAGTCTGATTGATTCAGTTTGAGATTTTCGTCCGGTTTTGAGAGTTTTGAAGTCTGATTGATTCAGTTTGAGATTTTCGGCCGGTTTTGTGAGTTTTGAAGTCTGATTGATTCAGTTTGAGATTTTCGGCCGTTTATGAGAGTTTTGAAGTCTGATTGATTCAGTTTGAGATTTTCGGCCGGTTTTGAGAGTTTTGAAGTCTGATTGATTCAGTTTGAGATTTTCGGCCGGTTTTGAGAGTTTTGAAGTCTGATTGATTCCGTTTGAGATTTTCGGCCGGTTTTGAGAGTTTTGAAGTCTGATTGATTCAGTTTGAGATTTTCGGCCGGTTTTGAGAGTTTTGAAGTCTGATTGATTCAGTTTGAGATTTTCGGCCTGTTTTGAGAGTTTTGGAGTCTGATTGATTCAATTTGAGATTTTGGGTCGGTTTTGAGAGTTTTGAAGTCTGATTGATTCAGTTTGAGATTTTCGGCAGGTTTTGAGAGTTTTGAAGTCTGATTGATTCAGTTTGAGATTTTCGGCCGGTTTTGAGAGTTTTGAAGTCTGCTTGATTCAGTTTGAGATTTTCGGCCGGTTTTGAGAGTTTTGAAGACTGATTGATTCAGTTTGAGATTTTCGGCCGGTTTTGAGAGTTTTGAAGTTTGATTGATTCAGTTTGAGATTTGCGGCCGGTTTTGAGAGTTTTGGAGTCTGATTGATTCAGTTTGAGATTTTCGGCCTGTTTAGAGAGTTTTGAAGTCTGATTGATTCAGTTTGAGATTTTCGGCCGGTTTTGTGAGTTTTGAAAGTCTGATTGATTCAGTTTGAGATTTTGGGTCGTTTATGAGAGTTTTGAAGTCTGATTGATTCAGTTTGAGATTTTGGGTCGTTTATGAGAGTTTTGAAGTCTGATTGATTCAGTTTGAGATTTTCGGCCGGTTTTGAGAGTTTTGAAGTCTGATTGATTCAGTTTGAGATTTTCGGCCGGTTTTGAGAGTTTTGAAGTCTGATTGATTCAGTTTGAGATTTTCGGCCGGTTTTGTGAGTTTTGAAGTCTGATTGATTCAGTTTGAGATTTTCGGCCGGTTTTGAGAGTTTTGAAGTCTGATTGATTCAGTTTGAGATTTTCGGCCGGTTTTGAGAGTTTTGAAGTCTCATTGATTCAGTTTGAGATTTTCGGCCGGTTTTGTGAGTTTTGAAAGTCTGATTGATTCAGTTTGAGATTTTCGGCCGGTTTTGAGAGTTTTGAAGTCTGATTGATTCAGTTTGAGATTTTCGGCCGGTTTTGAGAGTTTTGAAGTCTGATTGACTCAGTTTGAGATTTTCGGCCGGTTTTGAGAGTTTTGAAGTCTGATTGATTCAGTTTGAGATTTTCGGCCGGTTTTGAGAGTTTTGAAGTCTGATTGACTCAGTTTGAGATTTTCGGCCGGTTTTGAGAGTTTTGAAGTCTGATTGATTCAGTTTGAGATTTTGGGTTGTTTTTGAGAGTTTTGAAGTCTGATTGATTCAGTTTGAGATTTTGGGTCGTTTATGAGAGTTTTGAAGTCTGATTGATTCAGTTTGAGATTTTCGGCCGGTTTTGAGAGTTTTGAAGTCTGATTGACTCAGTTTGAGATTTTCGGCCGGTTTTGAGAGTTTTGAAGTCTGATTGATTCAGTTTGAGATTTTGGGTTGTTTTTGAGAGTTTTGAAGTCTGATTGATTCAGTTTGAGATTTTGGGTCGTTTATGAGAGTTTTGAAGTCTGATT
Organism: Heterodontus francisci; assembly: GCF_036365525.1. Lineage (NCBI taxonomy): Eukaryota > Metazoa > Chordata > Chondrichthyes > Heterodontiformes > Heterodontidae > Heterodontus > Heterodontus francisci. The sequence continues at coordinate 29,284 of NW_027140856.1, forward strand.
GATTCAGTTTGAGATTTTCGGCCGGTTTTGTGTGTTTTGAAAGTCTGATTGATTCAGTTTGAGATTTCGGGTTGTTTTTGAGAGTTTTGAAGTCTGATTGATTCAGTTTGAGATTTTCGGCCGGTTTTGAGAGTTTTGAAGTCTGATTGATTCAGTTTGAGATTTTCGGCCTGTTTTGAGAGTTTTGAAGTCTGATTGATTCAGTTTGAGATTTTCGGCCGGTTTTGTGAGTTTTGAAAGTCTGATTGATTCAGTTTGAGATTTTGGGTTGTTTTTGAGAGTTTTGAAGTCTGATTGATTCAGTTTGAGATTTTCGGCCGGTTTTGAGAGTTTTGAAGTCTGGTTGATTCAGTTTGAGATTTTCGGCCGGTTTTGAGAGTTTTGAAGTCTGATTGATTCAGTTTGAGATTTTCGGCCGGTTTTGAGAGTTTTGAAGTCTGATTGATTCAGTTTGAGATTTTCGGCCGGTTTTGAGAGTTTTGAAGTCTGATTGAATCAGTTTGAGATTTTCGGCCGGTTTTGAGAGTTTTGAAGTCTGATTGATTCAGTTTGAGATTTTCGGCCGGTTTTGAGAGTTTTGAAGTCTGATTGATTCAGTTTGAGATTTTCGGCGGGTTTTGTGAGTTTTGAAGTCTGATTGATTCAGTTTGAGATTTTCGGCCGGTTTTGAGAGTTTTGAAGTCTGATTGATTCAGTTTGAGATTTTCGCCCGGTTTTGAGAGTTTTGGAGTCTGATTGATTCAGTTTGAGATTTTCGGCCGGTTTTGAGAGTTTTGAAGTCTGATTGATTCAGTTTGAGATTTTGGGTCGTTTATGAGAGTTTTGAAGTCTGATTGATTCAGTTTGAGATTTTCGGCCGGTTTTGAGAGTTTTGAAGTCTGATTGATTCAGTTTGAGATTTTCGGCCGGTTTTGAGAGTTTTGAAGTCTGATTGATTCAGTTTGAGATTTTCGGCCGGTTTTGTGAGTTTTGAAGTCTGATTGATTCAGTTTGAGATTTTCGGCCGGTTTTGAGAGTTTTGAAGTCTGATTGATTCAGTTTGAGATTTTCGGCCGGTTTTGAGAGTTTTGAAGTCTCATTGATTCAGTTTGAGATTTTCGGCCGGTTTTGTGAGTTTTGAAAGTCTGATTGATTCAGTTTGAGATTTTGGGTTGTTTTTGTGAGTTTTGAAAGTCTGATTGATTCAGTTTGAGATTTTCGGCCGGTTTTGAGAGTTTTGAAGTCTGATTGATTCAGTTTGAGATTTTCGGCCGGTTTTGAGAGTTTTGAAGTCTGATTGACTCAGTTTGAGATTTTCGGCCGGTTTTGAGAGTTTTGAAGTCTGATTGATTCAGTTTGAGATTTTCGGCCGGTTTTGAGAGTTTTGAAGTCTGATTGACTCAGTTTGAGATTTTCGGCCGGTTTTGAGAGTTTTGAAGTCTGATTGATTCAGTTTGAGATTTTCGGCCTGTTTTGAGAGTTTTGAAAGTCTGATTGATTCAGTTTGAGATTTTGGGTTGTTTTTGAGAGTTTTGAAGTCTGATTGATTCAGTTTGAGATTTTGGGTCGTTTATGAGAGTTTTGAAGTCTGATTGATTCAGTTTGAGATTTTCGGCCGGTTTTGTGTGTTTTGAAAGTCTGATTGATTCAGTTTGAGATTTCGGGTTGTTTTTGAGAGTTTTGAAGTCTGATTGATTCAGTTTGAGATTTTCGGCCGGTTTTGAGTGTTTTGAAGTCTGATTGATTCAGTTTGAGATTTTCGGCCGGTTTTGAGAGTTTTGAAGTCTGATTGATTCAGTTTGAGATTTTCGGCCGGTTTTGAGAGTTTTGAAGTCTGATTGATTCAGTTTGAGATTTTCGGCCGGTTTTGAGAGTTTTGAAGTCTGATTGATTCAGTTAGAGATTTTCGGCCGGTTTTGAGAGTTTTGAAGTCTGATTGATTCAGTTTGAGATTTTTGGCCGGTTTTGAGTGTTTTGAAGTCTGATTGATTCAGTTTGAGATTTTCGGCCGGTTTTGAGAGTTTTGAAGTCTGATTGATTCAGTTAGAGATTTTCGGCCGGTTTTGAGAGTTTTGAAGTCTGATTGATTCAGTTTGAGATTTTCGGCCGGTTTTGAGAGTTTTGAAGTCTGATTGATTCAGTTAGAGATTTTCGGCCGGTTTTGAGAGTTTTGAAGTCTGATTGATTCAGTTTGAGATTTCCGGCCGGTTTTGAGAGTTTTGAAGTCTGGTTGATTCAGTTTGAGATTGTCGGCCGGTTTTGAGAGTTTTGAAGTCTGATTGATTCAGTTTGAGATTTTCGGCCGGTTTTGAGAGTTTTGAAGTCTGATTGATTCAGTTTGAGATTTTCGGCCGGGTTTGAGAGTTTTGAAGTCTGGTTGATTCAGTTTGAGATTTTCGGCCGGTTTTGAGAGTTTTGAAGTCTGATTGATTCAGTTTGAGATTTTCGGCCGGTTTTGAGAGTTTTGAAGTCTGATTGATTCAGTTTGAGATTTTCGGCCGGTTTTGAGAGTTTTGAAGTCTGATTGAATCAGTTTGAGATTTTCGGCCGGTTTTGAGAGTTTTGAAGTCTGATTGATTCAGTTTGAGATTTTCGGCCGA
>NW_027140857.1:0-47149 GCF_036365525.1 Heterodontus francisci
AGGGGGGGGGGGAGAGAGAGAGAGGGGGGGGGAGAGAGAGAGAGGGGGGGGGAAGAGAAGAGAGAGGGGGGGGAGAGAAGAGAGGGGGGGGGAGAGAAGAGAGAGGGGGGGGAGAGGAGGGAGGGGGGGGAGAGGAGGGAGGGGGGGAAGGAGGGGGGGGAGAGGAGGGAGGGGGGGAGAGAGGGGAGGGGGGGAGAGGAGGAGAGGGGGGGGAGAGGAGGGGGGGGGAGGGGGAAGAGAGAAGGGAGAGAGGGGGAGAAGAGGAGAGGGGGAAAAGAGGAGAGGGGGGAAAGAGGAGAGGGGGGAAAAGAGGAGAGGGGGGGAAAAGAGGAGAGGGGGGAAAAGAGGAGAGGGGGAAAAGAGGAGAGGGGGAAAAGAGGAGAGGGGGGAAAAGAGGAGAGGGGGGGAAAAGAGGAGAGGGGAAAGAGGAGAGGGGAAAGAGGAGAGGGGGAAAAGAGGAGAGGGGGGGAAAGAGGAGAGGGGGGAAAAGAGGAGAGGGGGGAAAGAGGAGAGGGGGGGAAAAGAGGAGAGGGGGGAAAGAGGAGAGGGGGGAAAAGAGGAGAGGGGGGAAAAGAGGAGAGGGGGGAAAGAGGAGAGGGGGAAAGAGGAGAGGGGGGAAAAGAGGAGAGGGGGAAAAGAGGAGAGGGGGGAAAGAGGAGAGGGGGGAAAAGAGGAGAGGGGGGGAAAGAGGAGAGGGGGGGAAAAGAGGAGAGGGGGGGAAAAGAGGAGAGGGGGGAAAAGAGGAGAGGGGGGAAAAGAGGAGAGGGGGGAAAAGAGGAGAGGGGGGAAAGAGGAGAGGGGGAAAGAGGAGAGGGGGAAAGAGGAGAGGGGGGAAAAGAGGAGAGGGGGGAAAAGAGGAGAGGGGGGAAAAGAGGAGAGGGGGAAAAGAGGAGAGGGGGGAAAAGAGGAGAGGGGGGAAAAGGAGAGGGGAAGGAGGGGGAAGAGGAGGAGGGGGAAAGAGGAGGAGGGGGGAAAGAGGAGGAGGGGGGAAGAGGAGAGGGGGGAAAGAGGAGGGGGAAAGAGGAGAGGGGGGAAGAAGAGGAGGAGGGGAAGAGAGAGGAGGGGAAAGAGGAGGCAGGGAAAGAGGAGGAGGGGAAAGAGGAGGAGGGGAAAGAGGAGGAGGGGGAAAGAGGAGGAGGGAAGAGGAGAGGGAAAGAGGAGGAGGGGGGAAAGAGGAGGAGGGGGGAAGAGGAGGAGGGGGGAAAGAGGAGGAGGGGGGAAAGAGGAGGAGGGGGAAAGAGGAGGAGGGGAAGAGGAGGAGGGGGGAAAGAGGAGGAGGGGAAAGAGGAGGAGGGGAAAGAGGAGGAGGGGGAAAAGAGGAGGAGGGGGAAAAGAGGAGGAGGGGGGGAAGAGGAGGAGGGGGAAAGAGGAGGGGGGGAAAGAGGAGGAGGGGGAAGAGGAGGAGGGGAAGAGGAGGAGGGGGGAAGAGGAGGAGGGGGAAGAGGAGGAGGGGGAGAGGAGGGGTGCGAGGGGAGGGGTGCGAGGGGGAGGGAGTGAGGGGGAGGGGAGCGAGGGGGAGTGGAGCGAGGGGGTGGAGCGGGGGGAGTGGAGCGAGGGGGAGTGGAACGAGGGGGAGTGGAGCGAGGGGGGAGGGAAGAGGAGGGGTAGAGGAGAAGGATGGCGAGAGAGGTAGAGAGGAGAGGGGAGAGAGGAAGGGGAGAGAGGGGAGAGGAGAGGAGAGAGGGAAGGGGATAGAGAGGGAAGGGGGATAGAGAGGGGAGAGGAGAGGAGAGAGGAAGGGGATAGAGAGGGAAGGGGATAGAGAGGGAAGGGAATAGAGAGGAAGGGGATAGAGAGGGAAGGGAATAGAGAGGAAGGGATAGAGAGGGAAGGGATAGAGAGGAAGGGATAGAGAGGAAGGGGATAGAGAGGAAGGGATAGAGAGGGAAGGGATATAGAGGGAAGGGGATAGAGAGGAAGGGGATAGAGAGGGAAGGGATAGAGAGGAAGGGATAGAGAGGGAAGGGATAGAGAGGGAAGGGATAGAGAGGAAGGGATAGAGAGGAGGGGGAAGAGAGGAGGGATAGAGAGAGGGGGTAGAGAGGAGAGGGGGAGAAGAGAGGAGAGGGGGAAAAGAGGAGAGGGGAAAAAGAGAGAGGGGGGAAAAGAGGAGAGGGGGAAAGAGGAGAGGGGGGAAAGAGGAGAGGGGGAAAGAGGAGAGGGGGAAAAGAGGAGAGGGGAAAGAGGAGAGGGGGAAAAGAGGAGAGGGGGGAAAGAGGAGAGGGGGGAAAAAGAGGAGAGGGAGGAAAAGAGGAGAGGGAGGAAAAGAGGAGAGGGGGAAAAAGAGGAGAGGGGGAAAAGAGGAGAGGGGGGAAAAGAGGAGAGGGGGAAAAGAGGAGAGGGGAAAAGAGGAGAGGGGGAAAAGAGGAGAGGGGGGAAAAGAGGAGAGGGGGGAAAAGAGGAGAGGGGAAAGAGGAGAGGGGGGAAAAGAGGAGAGGGGGAAAAGAGGAGAGGGGGAAAAGAGGAGAGGGGGGAAAAGAGGAGAGGGGGAAAAGAGGAGAGGGGGGAAAGAGGAGAGGGGGAAAGAGGAGAGGGGGAAAAGAGGGGAGGGGGAAAGAGGGGAGGGGGAAGAAGAGAAGTAGTGGAGAGAAGGGGGAGGATGGGGAGAGGAGAGAGGGGGGAGAGGAGAGAGAGGGGGGAGAGGAGAGAGAGGGGGAGAGGAGAGAGGGGGGAGAGGAGAGAGAGGGGGGAGAGGAGAGAGAGGAGAGAGAGGAGAGAGAGGGAGAGAGGAGAGAGAGGGAGAGAGGAGAGAGAGGAGAGAGAGGGGGGAGAGGAGAGAGAGGGGGGAGAGGAGAGAGAGGGGGGAGAGTGGGGGAGAGGAGAGTGGGGGGAGAGGAGAGGAGGTGGGGGAGAGGAGAGGAGAGTGGGGGGAGAGGAGAGGAGAGTTGGGGGAGAGGAGAGGAGAGTGGGGGGAGAGGAGAGGAGAGTTGGGGGAGAGGAGAGGAGAGTTGGGGGAGAGGAGAGGAGAGTGATGGAGAGGAGAGGAGAGTGGGGGGAGAGGGAGGAGAGTGGGGGGAGAGGAGAGGAGAGTGGGGGGAGAGGAGAGGAGAGTGGGGGGAGGAGAGTTGGGGGAGAGGAGAGGAGAGTTGGGGGAGAGGAGAGGAGAGTTGGGGGAGAGGAGAGGAGAGTTGGGGGAGAGGAGAGGAGAGTGGGGGGAGGAGAGGGAGTTGGGGGAGAGGAGAGAGGTGAGATGGGGGAGAGGAGAGGGTGGAGAGGAGAGAGGGGGTAGAGGAAAATAGGGGAGAGGAAAATAGGGGAGAGGAAAATAGGGGGAGAGGATAGAGGGGGGAGAGAGGGGGACGGGAGGGGGAAGAGAGAAGGGCGAGAGGGGGAAGGGAAGAGAGAAGGGAGGGGGAGGGGAGGAGAGGGGGAGAGGAGAGAGGGGGGAGAGGAGAGAGGGGGAGAGAGGGGGAGGGGGAGGGGGAAGAAGAGCAGAGGAGAGGGGGAGGGGAAAAGGAGGAGAGGGGGAGGGGGGAGCGGAGAGAGGAGAGAGGGGAGGGGGAGATGAGAGAGGAGAGGGAGAGGAGAGGAGAGAGGAGGGGTGAGGGGAGCGAGGGGTGAGGGGAGCGAGGGGTGAGGGGATCGAGGGTGAGGGGAGCGAGGGGTGAGGGGAGCGAGGGGTGAGGGGGAGCGAGTGGTGAGGGAGCGAGGGGTGAGGGGAGCGCGGGGACAGGGGAGCGAGGGGACAGGGGAGCGAGGGGGACAGGGGAGCGAGGGGACAGGGGAGCGAGGGACAGGGGAGCGAGGGGACAGGGGAGCGAGGGGGAAGGGAGCGAGGGGGGAAGGAGCGAGGGGGGAAGGGAGCGAGGGGGGAAGGGAGCGAGGGGGGAAGGGAGCGAGGGGGGGAAGGGAGCGAGGGGGGGAAGGGAGCGAGGGGGGGAAGGGAGCGAGGGGGGAAGGGAGCGAGGGGGGAAGGGAGGAGGGGGGGGGGGAGGGGAGAGAGGAGAGAGGGGGGAGGGGAGCGAGGGGGGAGATGAGAGAGAGGGGGAGAGGAGAGAGAGGGGGAGAGGAGAGAGAGGGGGAGAGGAGAGAGAGGGGGAGAGGAGAGAGAGGGGGAGAGGAGAGAGAGGGGGAGAGAGAGAGGGGGAGAGGAGAGAGAGGGGGAGAGGAGAGGAGGGGGGGAGAAGAGGCGGGGGGGAGGAGAGGCGGGGGGAGGAGAGCAGGGAGCTGGGTTGAGAGCAGGGAGGGGGGGTGAGAGCAATGGGGGTGAGAGCAAGGGGGGGGTGAGAGCAAGGGGGGGTGAGAGCAAGGGGGGGGTGAGAGCAAGGGGGGGGTGAGAGCAAGGGGGGGGTGAGAGCAAGGGGGGGTGAGAGCAAGGGGGGGGTGAGAGCAAGGGGGGGTGAGAGCAAGGGGGGGTGAGAGCAAGGGGGGGTGAGAGCAATGGGGGGGGTGAGAGCAATGGGGGGGGTGAGAGCAATGGGGGGGGTGAGAGCAAGGGGGGGGGTGAGAGCAAGGGGGGGGTGAGAGCAAGGGGGGGGTGAGAGCAAGGGGGGGGGTGAGAGCAAGGGGGGGGTGAGAGCAAGGGGGGGTGAGAGCAAGGGGGGGTGAGAGCAGGGGGGGTGAGAGCAAGGGGGGGGTGAGAGCAAGGGGGGGGTGAGAGCAAGGGGGGGGTGAGAGCAAGGGGGGGTGAGAGCAAGGGGGGGTGAGAGCAAGGGGGGTGAGAGCAAGGGGGGGTGAGAGCAGGGGGGGTGAGAGCAGGGGGGGGGTGAGAGCAAGGGGGGGGTGAGAGCAAGGGGGGGGTGAGAGCAAGGGGGGGGGTGAGAGCAAGGGGGCGGGTGAGAGCAAGGGGGCGGGTGAGAGCAAGGGGGCGGGTGAGAGCAAGGGGGCGGGTGAGAGCAAGGGGGCGGGTGAGAGCAAGGGGGCGGGTGAGAGCAAGGGGGCGGGTGAGGAGCAAGGGGGGGGGTGAGAGCAAGGGGGGGGTGAGAGCAAGGGGGGGGGTGAGAGCAAGGGGGGGGGTGAGAGCAAGGGGGGGGGTGAGAGCAGGGGGGGGGGTGAGAGCAAGGGGGGGGTGAGAGCAAGGGGGGGGTGAGAGCAAGGGGGGTGTGAGAGCAAGGGGGGTGTGAGAGCAAGGGGGGGTGTGAGAGCAAGGGGGGGGTGAGAGCAGGGAGGGGGAGAGCAGGGAGAGGGGGGGGAGCAGGGAGAGGGGGGGGAGCAGGGAGAGGGGGGGTGAGAGCAAGGGGGGTGTGAGAGCAAGGGGGGGTGTGAGAGCAAGGGGGGGGTGAGAGCAGGGAGAGGGGGAGAGCAGGGAGAGGGGGGGGGAGCAGGGAGAGGGGGGGGGAGCAGGGAGAGGGGGGGAGCAGGGAGAGGGGGGGAGCAGGGAGAGGGGGGGAGCAGGGAGAGGGGGGGAGCACGGAGGGGGGGAAGAGCACGGAGGGGGGGGGGGAGAGCACGGAGGGGGGGGGGGGAGAGCACGGAGGGGGGGGGGGGAGAGCACGGAGGGGGGGGGGAGAGCACGGAGGGGGGGGGGAGAGCACGGAGGGGGGGGGGGAGAGCACGGAGGGGGGGGGGAGAGCACGGAGGGGGGGGGGGAGAGCACGGAGGGGGGGGAGAACGGGATGGGAGCACGGAGAGGGGAGGAGCAGGGAGGGGACACGGGGGGGAGGGCACGGGGGGGGGGGAACACGGAGGGGGGGGAACACGGAGGGGGGGGGGGAAACACCGGGGGAGGGGGAGGGCCACGGGGGGGGGGGGGGACACGGGGTGGGGGGGGAACAGAGGGAGGGGGGAAAAAACAGAGACGGGGGAACGCAGAGAGAGGGGGGAACACAGAAAGGCGAGAAGACAGAGAGGGGAGCTCACGGAGACAGATAGAGAGGCAGAGAGACAAGGCGAGGGACGCGGGGGGCGGGGAAGAGCTCAAGACTGCTCGAGATCTCTCCTCACAGATGGACAACTCTCCAGAATACTATGCATTGCTGCAACAAGTGTACAGGCAATATTGACAAAACTTGTGCAAGCAAAAACAATGCCAGGTATCTCATTAAATCAGTGTCCAACATAGTGACAAGAAAGTAAGTCAATTGTTACAGTCAAGTGAGGAGGAATTGAATAGCTTCCCTCTTTTTGTTAGACCACAACAGGTTTAATTCTTCCTTAAAGTGGATGTACTGACAATTCAGTAGGTGTTTGATTACTTATTTGCTATGATCATAACAGGAGCCAGACAGGTGTCATGTAAGTGTTTGTTTTTTCGCTGTTTAAAATTTAAAGGGAGTCTGTAAGCAGTTTTTATATTCCCTGGGAACACTGCGTGAGCTGTAAGTCTGTTTCCTAAGCAACAGCAAGAGAGAGAGGTCACACACCGTATTGCATCAGTCTGACGGTGTATAAAGACTGGTGTTACGACCAGGTGAGAAGGAATCTAGGGGTTTCCTCTTAGCCTTTGCCTGGTTTAAATACTACAGGGTTTAAATTTTTTTTTTTTTTAATGAGTTTTTAGCTTCCCTTCAGTGAATCCTTGTTCACTGCTTCAATTGTAAGGCAAAGAAATCAATTCAGACAGATTTGCTTAGATTTTAAACAAGGTAGAAGTTTATTAATCTTAAACTCTAATCCGGTTACCGACTACGAATATGCGACGCAACCATGCTAGCATGCATACGCGATAAACACACACGCAAATGGGTTTCTATTTTACTGTCCTTTGAGTTTGCTGTGAAGTCTTTGGTTGCCGGTCAGACTTGCAATTCGTTGGGGCCCAGTGCACATGTTGCGAGGTCGGAATCTTTTCTCTCGTGAGGCTTACGTGTCTCCCTTGGGTCCATTGAGAGGGGGGGCGGGGGGGGGGGGAGGGTGGAAGAGAGAGAGAGAGAAGGAGCAAGAGAGAGAGGCTTCCTTTCTCCAGGTTCCAGTTCAAACAGCCTTCTGACCGTTTCTGTTTCGCACAATTCAAAAAAATCCAGGTTGCCCAGCGGGTTAGTCATGTGACCAGCTGGATTGACCACTTTTGTTTGTGGATTCTGCCATCTTAGCAGTCATCCTAGAATGGGAGAGCTTCCTCACCTTCAATGTCTGGTGATCAAAGTCCATTTTGGGTTAAGTGGACCTAGGAATAGTCCTTTGTCTCTCCAAGCACTGTCTGTTAGTATGCAAATGTTTTTCCAGCCACTGCTGATCTGTTTAATAAGTCATTTCCTCACTCCAACAACAGTTTAAAATCAATGTTCATATGACAAAATTAATATGCCTCATTCTTGGCAAGTGGGGGTCTGCATGACACTGGCTAGAACCAGTTTGAACTGATAGATCAGCAAAGGAAGGAAGAATTTGTCTCTCTCAGCAAAAAATTTACATTGGCTTACAGGCCGTGTTTCGTCTAAAGAGGAAAAGACACCTGGAAAGGAATATTTGCATTATAGGAGGTAGCAAATTCCTTTTTACTTCCAGTCTCTAAGAAGTCTCTGCCTCAGGAATGATTTTCTGTTGCCTTTTGTGTTTCTGAGAGTTCTGGAAACTCAGTAAAGTTTCGACTGATACACTGCTAATTCAAAAATCTAAATATACCTGTTGTTATACCCCTAGTTGAAAGATCTTTGTGGACGCCTACTGCACCCAAAGGACGGTGAACGCCTATCCATTACAGACTGTTCATCAAACTCGCCTGGAGGCTTCGAGTGGGATCTGACTATTCAACTCTGGGACATCTCACTGAACCAAGAACGTAACCTGCCAAGACTTACAACCCAGTTGTTTTATTATTGCTAAGAAACAGCTCTAATTTAAACATCATTTTAGAACCGGTTAACCGTTGGTTTTTGTATGTATGTGTTGCGCATGAGGGTAGAAGGAATAAGAAGCTATAAAGTATTTTCAGACATAGATTTATCTCAATTTAAGATTGTTTAAGATTTAGTTTATTCATAAATAATTAATTTGTTGTTGTTTAAAGATACCTGGTTTGGTGTGTCTTATTCTGGGGGTTAATAAAGTGTTTAATTTGGCTAATTTCCAGTAGGTGGGAAACATTAATAATATGCTGTGACCTGTGGAATAATGGGACTGAATTGACAATGCATTCCTCCTGCCTCGGTCGCAACGCAGGTTTACTTGAGTTAACAAAGAGGTTAACTTTACTGTACCTAAACTGAACTAATAAAATAATAAACAATGCACCAACTTTCACTTACACGCACTCTGGAGGTTTACACACACACAGACAGATAGGTTACATGGTGGAGAAAGGTAGATTGTTTGAATTAGAGTCCATAAAAAAACAGGTATACAATCTGTGGAGATTAGTGATTCGGCTGACTTCTAGCTGAATTCAGTGGTCCTGAGGCTTTTAGTTTGAACAGGTAGATGACTAGTTCGGTGAACCTCTTAAAGAGAGCGATGCAGACGATTTCCTCCAATGAGGTTTCTGATTGTAGCCAGAGTATACAAAAGTGGTCAGTCAACAAGCAGGATTTGAAAACTTTCAAGCTGGAATGGAGAAAGAGAGACTCCCACTTAGGGTCTGCTCATGTCAAAGTTCAAAAGCTTCTCCTCTGCTGCAGAGAAAACACCAGCTTAAAACCACAGATGGGGAGGGGCTTGTCACATGACAGTCACTCTTTCATTCAAACATAGCGGTTAGCAGTATTTTTCTGCTTGCTGAGAGAACAGGTAGTTCCTTTAAACTTCCTGGGGACTTAGCAGACATTTTGTCTCTCTCCTCACAAACATTGCAGTGTAGGATACAGTGTTGCAAACTATGTGACCATCTTAAGCTGAAAGGATGACTTTGCTGGCAGATTTTTTTTTAAATATATAAATTCAGATCTCTAGTCAATGGATGAAAGAAAATTGTCATTCAACAAAACACATTTGTGGAACACAATAACTTAATCTTCTCATTTAAAGCTTCTTCACAAAAATTCACATTTGTTGTTGTTTAATAGTAAGATAAATCTTTCATGCATTTATCTTTCCAAAATTGTCTCACTGGCCCCCTATGTCAGGCAAAAATTATAATGTAGCCCCCCCCCATGCGAAAAGGTTGGACAACCCTGGCCTACATCCCAGAGATCTAAAAGAGGTAGCTGCAAAGATAGTGTATGCGCTGTTTATGATTTTCCAAAATTCCCTAGATTCTCAGTCGCAACTGATTGCAAGTTAGCAAATATAACAACACTATTTGAGAAAGGAGAGAGAGAGAAAACAGGGAACTACAAGCCAGTTAGTCTGATATCAGTGGTTGGGAAAGTGCTGCAATCTATTATTAAGGAAGTCTTTATAATGCACTTAGAAAATCATATGTTTTTTTTTTATTCGTTCGTGGGATGTGGGCGTCGCTGGCTAGGCAAGCATTTGTTGCTCATCTCTAATTTCCCTTGAACTGAGTGGCTTGTTAGGACATTTCAGAGGGAATTTGAGAGTCAACCACATTGCTGTGGGTCAGCAGTCACATGTAGGCCATACCAGGTAAGGACGGCATATTTCCTTCCCTAAAGGACATTAGTGGGTTTTTACAACAATCGACAATTAGCCTAGATTTTTAATTCCAGATTTATTAATTGAATTCAAATTTCACCATCTGCCGTGGTGGGATTCAAACCCATGTCCTTAGAGCACTAGCCCAGTACTAGTCCAGTGATATTACCACTGCGCCACCGCCTCCCCTTGTATCAAAAGTCAACAATGGGTTTAAGAAAGGGAAATCGTGTTTGACAAATTTAGAGTTTTTTGAGGATGTAGCGTGTAGGGTAGATAAAGGGGAACCAGTAGATGTAGTATAGCTGGATTTCCAAAAGGCGCCACACAAAAGGTTAATACACAAGTTAAGGGCTTATGGAGTTGGGAGTAATATATTAGGATGGATGGAGAATTAATTAATGGACAGGAAGCAGCGAGTGGGTATAAATGGGGCATTTTCAAGTTGGCAGACTGTAACCGGTGGAGTGCTGCAAAGATCAGTGCTGGGGCCTCAGCTATTTACAATCTATATTAATGACTGATGAAGATTCAGAGAGTAATGTATCTAAGTTTGCTGATGATACAAAGCTAGGTGGAATGCAAGCTGTGAGGATGACACAAAGAGGCTGCAAAGAGATTATAGACTGGTTAAATAAGTGGGCAACAAGGTGGCAGATGGGAGTATAATGTGGGGAAATGTGAGGTTATTCACTTTGGTAGTAAGAATAGAAAAGCAGAATTTTTTTTTCAAAGGCATGAAACTTCTAAATATAGATGTTCAGAGGGACTTGGGTGTACTTGTACAAGGAACACAAAGTTAGCATGCAGATACAGCTAGCAATTAGAAAGGCAAATGGCATGTTGGCCTTTATTGCAAGGGGTTTGGCATACAAGAATAAATATAATTGCACAGGGCTTTCCTAAGACCACACATGGAGTGCTATGCGCAGCTCCATATTTAAGGAAGGATATCCTTGAATTGGAGGCAGAACAGTCAAGGTTCACACGATTGGTCCTTGGGATGAGAGGGTTGACCTATGATAAGAGACTGAGTAAAATGGGTCTATATTCGCTGGAATTTAGAAGAATGAGAGGTGATCGCATTGAAACGTTCAAGATTCTGAAAGGGCTCGACAGGATGGACAAAGAAGCTGTTTCCCCCGGCTGGGTAATATGAAACATGGGGGCACAGTCTCAGGATAAGGGGCTGATCATTTAGGACTGAGATGAGGAGAAATTTTTTCAAAAGGTTGTGAATCTTTGAAATTCCCTACCTCAGAGGGTTGTGGATGCTCCATTGCTCAATATATTTAAGGCTGGGATAGGCAGATTGTTGGTCTCTCAGGGAATCATGTGGGAAAGTGGAGCTGAAGTCAAAGATTAGCTATGATTGTATTGAACAGCGGAGCAGGCTCGACAGGCCATATGCTCCTATTCCTTATGTTCTTATATTTTTGCTGCAGTGTAAAATGGAAAGAACTTAATCAGCTTTCTCAAACACAATCACAAGAAAATCATGCATTAATGAGGACAAGGTTATCCAGGAAGCATATCACATAATTGCTCTGCTTGTGGGGAATCCATAACTGCACCAAAGGTTAAAGTGCATCAGAATGTAAGCATTTTTAGAAATTGTAAGTATTTCAGATGATGCCATTTGGCAGAAGGAATTTATTTTTCTGCCCACAACCTACCCTATCCAATCACATCTCCACAGAAGCACAATAATAAATCAGAATTCTCCAATAACAGTGCTAGATCTGAATATCAAAAAGGTACTGGAATGAACATGGTAAATCTAACCCATGCCAGTCTACCACTGTTTTGAGATTAATTCTGGCCCTCAAGAGTGGGGAGTTCTGAAAATATGAAAATATTAAATGTTTACGCATACTAAAACAAAAGGTCACTTAATTTCAATTTCATTGATCTCGCTCCTCTTCAAGAATGCATTCAAGTATCTGTTAAACTTATTTATACTTTTCACTTCAATTATCTTCCTTGGTAATTTACTTCACAAGGCCACAAAGGCTCTCGCACAGTGTGCACTTACATTATAACTGCATTATCAGTGCAAAGCAGCATCACTACACATTAACATTGCATTTAGTATATGGCTGCCCAGAATCAAGAGTCAGGGACTGACCACGACTCAAGTTCTACTTCACTTCAGAGTTAGTATGGGCCATGGTTACTTATTTGTGCTACATGAGGATAGCAACGGTGTCAAGTCAAAGTTGCTTTGCCAAACTTGTGTTGTAAATTCACCCTTAGAGCAACAGCAAAAGGTTTGCACCCTTGAGTAACAAAATATAGAAAATAAATGTGCAATTAAGGGATTACAACAATATAAATCAAAAATTATGAACATATAAATTAATGTTTTTGGCAACTGTCTGAGGCTGAACCACACGGTTTGCAATCTTGGTGTCATATTTGACCCCTAGATTGGCTTCCGACCATATGTCTACACCATAACTAAGACTATAACATTGCACGACTTATTCCCTGCCTCAGCTCATTTGTGCTGAAGCCCTCATCCATGCTTTTGTTACCTCGAGTCTTGACTATTACAACTCACTCCTGGCTGGCCACTTTCTAACCTCCTTAAACTTGATGTTATCCAAAATGTTGCTGACTGTGTCCTAACTTGCACCAAGTCTCATTCACCCATCACCCCTGTGCTTGCTGACCTACACTGGCTCCCGGTTAAGCAACACCTTAATTTTCAAATCCCTCCATATGGCCTTGTCCCTCCCTATCTCAATCTCCTCCAGCCCCACAACCAACCAAGATATCTGCACTCCTCTAATTCTGACCTCTTGAGCACCTCCAAATTTAATTATGCCTTCAGCTGCCAAGGCCCTGTTGGCCAGGGGCTACAAGAAGTACAGAATCTGTTCCAAACCGCTAGATAGTTCATGAACTATAGTAACCGGAGCTCAGACACTGGCCTGTGCTGGTAAAAACCAGTTTGAACTAATTAATTTATGTGACAAGACAAGGAGAGAGATCACAGGAATAGAGCCTTATTTGGACATGGTGTGATACCGGGGTCTTTGGGCCTGGGCCAATAAGGAGAAGATACGAACGAGGTGAGCAGGCCTAAGCCGACAGGAAAGGGACAGGAAAGTTTTGAAGAGATAAGAAAGAGAATAAGTATGGAAAATCTCGGGCATAGAGCCAGCGAGAAACGCCGGAGACCAACCATTGCGGAAGTGGAAGACCCTGCGTGAGCAACGCAGCGACGACGTAAAAGAGAGAGAGAACGGAACGCCTGGCTAGCGTCAGCTCTCCCCTTTTTCGGGTATTATCCTTTGTTTTCTGTGACTAGGTCAGGGAAAGGTCAGAGGAACCTAGTGGGTGTGCTCATCAATTCTAGCTAGCTTTGTTATTAACTGTATAACCCAGTTTGAGTTGCATGCTTTTGTCTAACCAAGTGTATAAGCCTTATTCTTACATTGTACAACAACGTGAATAAAGTAAATTGATAGTTAACGAAAGGACTGAGTTTCCTCCTCTTTGTACTAAGCCATTAACTGCAGCCGGTGGATTAGGTGGAGGGTGGCTCTCCTGTAACCCGATATCCCAAACACCCAGCCTGAGCCTGAATTAAGAGGACTTAGTCCCACGTGACAGCCAGGATCAAGTGGGTGAAGGGAATAAAGGGGCCAAGGGGGAGTTGACTCCGCGCCACGGTTTACAGCCCTGAGCAGAATACCCTTCCTAAATCTTTGTGCCTCTTTCCTCCTTTAAGATACTCCTTCAAATCCAGCTCTTGATCAAGCTGTTGGTCGTTTGCTCCAATATCTCCTCATGTGGTTCGGCATCAAATTTTGTTTTTTTAACACTTCTGTAAGCACCTTGGGAGATTTTACTATGTTAAAGGTGCTATATTAATACTTATTACCTTCACAAATTACAAAAGTATGTCATAATCTGGTGATGCCACCAAAAACACTGCAGCCTTTATATTAATATAATTCAAATTCAAAGTTAATATTTACTAGCTAATGTATCTCAATGAAACAGCACAGTGATGGCAGACAGGTTTAATTCCCACTCTGCCAAGTTTCTAGTCTTAGTTGTACTCTTGGAGAAAAGGGAGAGAGATCAGGAGAGGAATTTCAAAACATCATCATCATGTGCCTCCTGGTTAGCACCTGTAATTGAAGTGGCATATAAGCAGGTTGCCTATCTTTTGATTTGAGGAGGCTTGTGCCCAAAGGAGACGAGGGCACCAAAGAAAATAGGAATAAGAAATTAGCATATTCTTTAACAGGTGACAGCTATCATGACTTTTTTGTTAAATTGATGACATATAAATCTAATGATTTATGGGCATAAACGTACTGGTCCCAAGGTGGCTTGGACAACGGGATCAGGAGGAAGGTAGGATGGGAGGGCAT
The DNA here is from genome assembly GCF_036365525.1 of Heterodontus francisci. Lineage (NCBI taxonomy): Eukaryota > Metazoa > Chordata > Chondrichthyes > Heterodontiformes > Heterodontidae > Heterodontus > Heterodontus francisci. The sequence goes on from NW_027140857.1 coordinate 13,803, forward strand.
CGGGTTGGTGGGCTGATGAGTTCCCAATTCCGACTGATCTTGCTGGAGGTCGAGTGGAAGCAGCAAGGGCCACACACACAGCATGATGGCTAGTTTGAATATGTAAGTGGCCACTTGTGGGCAGATTGGGGACACCACCAGGATCTTCCCAGCAGTGGATCGCACCCTCCCCCCTCCCACCCCTGTGAGGGCAATGCCCAGCAGGTGCCTGGAGGAGGCTTGCCAATGGCTGGCTGTGGGCCCTGTGAGGCCTCCGATACTTAACCCACATCGAAACTGCTTCTGCCATAAGTCTACAGCCGTGGCCGCAGGCCATCCTGTAAATGGAGTTCTCCTCCACACTGATGACCTGGCAGCCGTGGCTAGAATTATTTTTTAAAATTTCACATATCTTGAGGTGTCCTTGTGTTTTTCTGTCTGCCGCAGCAGTGCCCACCTCTCTCAGTGACACTGCCAGCAGGACAATACCGCAGGCCCTTCCATTGGATGAGGCAAGTGAATTGAATGGCACTTCTGGAGGCAGGCTCTTAATTGACCGCCTCCGCCAAGATCGTGCAGACAGATGCCAGGCATCATCGGTGGGGTGGGGACCCACTTTTGGTCCCAACCTCAGAAAATCTTCAAAGGTGATAAGATTCTGCCCAAAGTGACCCGACATGAAATATAAACAGAATACATGTTGAAAAGGGACAAGATTTGTATCCCATAGCCCATAAGATAGAAACTATTTCCAATTTCCCTCTACCCATGAAATTAAATGGCAAACAAAATACATTTAAACTGATGACAATCTTCACACTGCAAGTGTAGATTATTTGGAACTCTTGCTCTCCAGCTTTACTCACTTTCTCCTTTAAAATATAAATTCAAATTTAAAGGCATTTCTGTGATGTGATAATAAAGGCAGCCTCAAGGGCTTTTTCACTCTCTCCACCACTTTCATTCACTCTCCCAACTTAAGTCTGTTTTATTCAACGTACTTTATCAGATGAGTAATCATCAAGAACGCAGATCAAATCCAGTTGTCACATCATGAGAAAGCATTTTTCAGCAACAGAGAATCAGATCTCTTCAGACAGCATTAGCCTTCCCCTGACAACCAAATGAAGTCGACCAAACATCCTGCACTTCCCCAAAAAATTTTCATTGTGAATGGCAGTCAACACACACTGCCTCTTAAACTGTGCTTCAATTTTTAAATGCCAGTACTTGTCTACATGATTCACTCTATATCAGCAACATGGATCTAAGTAACAGGTTTTATTACGGACTACACCGTTTCATATCTAGAAATTACCCTTTCAAGCCACAATACAACCAGTGATATGTGCATGGGATTAATCAATAACCATAAGTTATTTCCTCATCTTCACAGAACACAATAAATCAGAATTTTTTAGTAGCAATGCTTGATCTGAAAATTAAAAAGTTACTAGAATGGAAGTGGTAAATCTATCCTGTTCCAATCTACCACTGTTCTGAGATTAATTCAAAGCCCTTGACGGCACCTCAGTATGAGTAGCTCTAAAAGTACTGAAAACATTAAAAGGTTTATACATACACAAGCAGGAGGTCACTGAAGTTCAACTTAATTTCAAGTTCCCCTTTACTGTTCCCATCCACAGACAAGCTACTAAAAACAAAGTGAGTGTGGAAAATGTGGTCTTTCATGGGGCGTTGAAAAATGAGGCCCAAATTGCTATGTAGCTTAAATGCCTTGGTTACAAAGCCAGTCTGTAAAGTTCCACAGTTTTCAAGCCGCAGTGATTAGCAAAACTTTACTTGAAAAGAATCAAACGTTTTTGCACATGGACAGGATTCACATGCCCCTCAGTAAAGATCCTACAGTTTACAAATTTTTGCAAAGTGTTTAAAACTGTTGCACACTCAGTTTTTGACATTAGACACCAGGAAATGTAGGCAGACAAACTCTAACCTCTCTAAATGCAGACTAGTGTCTTATTAGCAGTTCTAAGTTAACTATTTATATCTTGAAATAACCTGCATCAATAAACATCCATTAACTCAATTTATCCTGGTGACCAACTAATAAACTGAGTATCACAGAGATAAGCAGAAAAAAATGTAAACAAGATAATAGAAAGCTTCAGGGAATAAACAGGTCAAAGGTTACCAAATTTATAAGGAAAAGACTCAAATGCACAGTTTCATTTGCAGATCTTAACAGCATAAAAGCAAAAATGTGTTACTTATAGCTACTGTGCAATACAGAAATAAATTTTAAAATTCAAAACTATAGTCTCTATGCGTTCAGTGTGGTTCACAAATAATCAAAACTTAAATAAGAGTTAATTTGAATAAACCAAGTTCTCTTAAATTGGACCCTCTGCCCAGAATTAAGGATAAGAAAGCTTCTCCCCTCCCCATAAGGCTTCATGGGTAAAAGGATAACTTTGAGCCCCAATTTCTTTCTTCTGTGGGTCTAATTAATGCAGAGTGTTTCTTGAAAATTCAAATGGATTTCTCTAGAGCTTCAAATTGATCTGTTCTTTGCAAACTGCTTCCTCAAACAGGCTCTTTTATCTTAAATGTGAGAATGAGCAACAAGAATTCTTTACAAAGAAAGAAAAAACAACTCCATGCTAATTAGCTCAGGTAAAGAATTTTAAAATATGAAAATGGAAAACCTACACAAATTGTGTAGCTCTTTTACTTTTGTGGAAATAACCTAAAATTAATGTTCTGTTCTGACCAGACCAAGCACCATGATGTGCCTAGGTATACATAATTGCAAAACAAAATTTGGGCATAGTTCTAATTAAAAAACGGAAAATTTTGGCATAAGATAGCAATGGCAAGGTCGGCACACAAAATAGCAAAATTTATGGTGTATATTGCTGATTTTATTGTTGCAGGAAATTCTGGACCATTATTGCAAGGTAAGGGACTTTTTAAAAAGACCAAGTTCCAAAGTTCAAAAAGGACCTTGTCTGCTGACTCAAAATAGTTGATGCTGAGGAAAGTGTGTTCTTTTGCAGATGCTGTCTGATACTTCTATACATCTGCAATTTTTGCAATTCTTTTCCTCTACCCACAGTTCTATCTCTTCAGAAGGCAGTAACTCTTGGTCTATAGGTCCTATGAGACAAGATAATGACTTTCAGTAGGTTACTCAACTATAAAATCATAATTGCTGAGCTTGTTCTTGTACTCAGTTGACTGCTGAATTTCCTTTGCTAGCCCAGTGTTTAATACATTTTTGTAAAATTCCTTTCAGTGCAAATGCAGATTTTTTTTAACCAAAAAGAGTTATCTGAGTTAACAAAAACAAGTCTCTAAGTTGATACCAAACTGGAATGGACTTCAAAACAACAGGGAGATCAAAAAATGTTATTACCTGGTAAGTTTGGGAAGCTGGGCTGACAAGTGGCAGATATTGTTCAAATTGGACAAACGCAAAGTTATGAGATTATTAAATATTACAATTTACACAAGGTAGTGAAAATATGGAATGGACTACAAAGGCAGGCAGTGGGGGCTGATTTGTACCAAAAATTAGTTTTTTTTATTCTTTCATGGGAAGTGTTTGTTGCCAATCCCCAATTCCCCTTGATAAGGTGGTGATGAGCTGCCTTCTTGAACTGCTGCAGTCCATCTGGTGTAGGTACACCCACAGTGCTGTTCGAGAGGGAGTTTCAGGATTTTGATCCAGTGACAGTGAAGGAACGGCGATATAGTTCCAAGTCAGGATGGTGCGTGACTTGGAGGGGAACTTGCAGGTGGTGGCATTCCCATCCGTCTGCACTCCTAGTTCTCTAGGTGGAAGAAATCATGGGTTTGGAAGGTGCTGTAGCAGGAGGCATAGTGAGTTTCTGCAGTGCATCTTGTAGATGGTACATACTGCTGCCACTGTGCGTCGGTGGTGGAGTGATTGTTGAAGGTGGTGGATGGGGTACGTATCAAGCGGACTGCTTTCTCCTGGATAGTGTCGAGCTTCATGAGTGTTGTTGGAGCTGTACTCATCCAGGCAAGTGGAGAGTATTCCATCACACTCCTGATATGTGCCTTGTATATATTGGACAGGCTTTGGGGAGTCAGGAGGTGGGTTACTCGCTGCAGAATTCCCAGCTTCTGACCTGCTCTTGTAGCCACAGTATTTATGCGGCTGGTCCAGTTCAGTTGCTGGTCAATAGTAACCCCCAGAATGTTGATGATGGGGGATTCAGCGATGGTAATGCCGTTGTATGTCAAGGGGAGATGTTTACATTCTCTCTTATTGGAGATTGGCATTGCCTGGCACCTGTGTGGCGTGAATGTTACCTGCCATTTATCAGTCCAAGCCTGAATGTTGTCCAGGTCTTGCTGAATATGTACATGGACAGTTTCAGTATCCGAGGAGGTGCAAATGTACACTGTACAATAATCAGTGATCATCCCTACTTCTGACCTTATCTTGGAGGGAAGGTCATTGATGAAGCAGCTGAAGATTGTTGGGCCAAGCACACTACTCTGAGGAACTCCTGCAGCAGTGTCCTGGGGGCTGAGATGATTGGCCTCCAACAACCACAACCATCTTCCTTTGTGCTAGGTATGACTCGAATCAGTGGAGAGATTTCCCCCCAATTCCTATTGATTTCAGCTTGGCTAGGGCTCCTTGATGCCACACTCAGTCAAATGCTGCCTTGATATCCAGGGCAATCACTCTCTCCTCACTTATCACAACTATCATAGGCTATGCTATCCCTAGACACCAGCTGATGGACCAGAATGGTCTTTCACTCTCCTGCATTATGTTTCTAAGAGTCAGAATAGAATATAAAGGAATTTTGCTGAAAATAGAGACATTTTGTCGATGTCTTGCACTCATCAGGACAATTCGCAAGAATACCAACACAAGGGAAGCAACAAATTTATACTGTATGAGAAAAGAGTGCTGATTGGTTGGCAAGTGGACTCTGATTGGTAGAGGCGTTGCCATGGAGAATGCACCAGTTTATGGTGACCGACAGTTAACTACCAAGCTTTGTTTGAAATTTAATCTGAGGTAGACTGGACACTTTTCAGGGCGAAAATGACAGCTTTAGGCCTGTTCATAAGTTTTGCGCGATATACAGCAAGAAATGATCTGATCAGGGTAGCCATCGTCATGCAGGATGCCTTGGATTCGCCCTATTTCAGCATCAAGCTTGCATGGTGAGCAAGGAAAGGGAGCTCATTTGACTGCTACATTTCAAAGGTGCCCAGTCTACCTCAGGTTACCCTGGAAGGGTAATGTATCCCAAAAATTTGAGCAACAGGTGAAGCTAGCTGTTTCACGCTGCTGCTATGCAGTAACAACACGCGTAGTGTTCGCCACTAACAGGATGCTGCTGTCAAGTCAAAAAGACGTTCTGCCCATCACACAAATGAGTAATGTGATATATGAATTTAAATGCCAGTATGGTGCTAGGTATATAGGCCATACGTTCCAAAGACTAGCAGATCGTATCAAACAACACATCCCTTCTGCTGTTCGCAACGGGCAAGGTACAGGCCGTACCCAACCAGCCCGTGCTTGCAAAACTCAAACACAGTGTCCAACATTAGATGCGATTCCGCAATGGGACAACATTTGCTAAATAATCCTGAGTTCTAAGAATTACGCTGACAACCAATTTAAGATGGTCAGTCGGGCTTGCAGTGTGGCACATTTGTGCGTACTGGAAGCTGCATATATTAATACACAGGACCCTGTTCTTTCTGTCTGCAAAGAACATGTACACACACTGCACCTGTTTCAGCTAAACAAAATAAATGATGAGCTGGTTCATTCCTCATGACAATGCCTTGACCAATCAGAGTCAAGCTGCCTGGTTTAAATTTCAAACAAAGCTTGGCAGTTAAATGTCAGTCACCATAAACTGGTGCATTCTCCAAGGCAACGCCTCTACAATCAGAGTCCACTTACCAAACAATTAGCACTCTCTTCTCATGCAGTATACATTTGTTGCTTCCCTTACATTGGTATTCTTGCGAATTATCCTGATGAGCACAAGACGAAAAGCTTCAACAAAATGTCTCTATTTTCAGCAATACTCAAACTACCAAACGACCATTAAAGGAATTTTATTAAAATGTGTTCAACAACCAGAGTTAATTAAACGTCCAATGCTCACAGATGTGGTTTCTAATAAAGTGACTATATGGTGGTCATGAAAGGGAATCATAGTCATTCTTTTCCCCTCTCTAGACCAAAGTCACCGAGGCCAAATGCCCCCATTGTCTCCCCAATCTACATCAATTAACTCAACGCAGACTGAAATCAAACCTATAACATTCCATCTGTTTGGCTCAGTATTACATACCCTGCTGTATTTATCTACTGAACCATCACCAGAGACCAGTTCTTAATTTTAAACTCATTGTTACTATCATACACTCATCTGTGGACAATCATGGTAAAATATTTTGGAAAAACAATCTGGGGATGAACTTTCATGAGGTTTCCGTGGTTCTTCCGGCAAAGATACAATGGACACACGGGAGAACCACAGGGAAATTCACTGTGTCAATAATGCCGCTTTAATGCTGGTAACAAGTCACTGTCGGCATCAAACACCAAGTTAAATTGGAAAACACTGAGGGTTCTGCATTTAGGGGTCCTTTAGCACTGACAATTCTCGGAGTCGTAATGCTTTCAACTGTTCAACTTCAATTTTTGCCCTGAGCAGTTCTTCCTCCAGTGCATGTAACCTTTTAAGGCTTTCCCTTTTCTCATCAAGATACAACCCAAACTTCCTTTGGTTTTCCAGGATAAGCTCTTGCTCTTCGGAAGATGCTGCTGGCATTTCATTCTCATGCCTGGTCCCATAGCGTGGGATGCCCCCCTGGTGCTGCTGCAGAAATAAAAGGTCATCCCTTGTAAACGGTCTAGGGGATGCTGCGGAGGGTATTCTAGCACAAGGTGGAGAGAGAGACACATTTGTGATTTGATGAGTCTCTGCCTTGTCCAATCCCTCAAAGCTGTTACTCGACTGTGGCTGAGCAGTTAACTGAGATTTCCCTTCACTTCGCTTTCGTCCTGCCTCTGGGGTTACCCACCTAGGAAATGCATAGGATTGGTAGCCAGAGGTTCCAGGCTGTGAATAAGAACTGCTAGGCATTTCCATACAGATATCTCTTCTTGAAACAGAATTCCTCCCATAGGACCTGTATAAAAATAACATTTTAAAAGTTTGAATGAATATATTCGTTCCATAGTTTCCCTACAATTAATTGCAAAAAGAATTGTGTTCAAAAATATATACGTTTTGACATAATAACTATGCATCTTTCCCAGCTGAGTTTAGGAATTTACCATGTGCAAAACCACACTATTTATAAACAAGTGTGCTCGCTTTTTTTTTTAGAAAACAATGCAACTGTACAGTTGTTTTTGATTATAAGCAGGCAAAATGATTTCCCTGACGCCAATACAAATTTCAGCAGCAACTAGTGAATTGATACAGAACAGGGAAGTCCAATTCCCTAACTTTGGCTGTATTATTTTATCCAGGGCCGAGGTAAAGGTACCCGAACTGACTTCAATGTCTGGAGGGCTAATAAATCACAGGGATTTGCACTCCTGATCGCAGCTAATAACCCCTCCTGGAAGTGCATATTTGTGAATGTCAGTGAGGGCCTGACTTCCGCGGTCAAGTCGCCTATGAATATTTACAGTCAAGGTTCCTAAATGTCACTTGGAAAATATGCCCGAGGGTGACTGGTGCCCATGGAACAGGTTCCAAGCAAGGCAGTTACACCTTCAGGAGAGAGAGAGAAAGAGAGAGAAAGGAAAAAAAAGAGAAAATTTTAGAAACGGAAAAGAAAAAACACAATCAGCTCAGTTCGGCTCAGATGGAAGCACTCTTGCATCGGAGTCAGAAGTGTGTGTGTGTTTATATGCCTTCCATGACTTGAGCGCATGAGATAGGCTAACACTACAATACAGTAATGAGAGAGCTGTAAATATTGTAATCCATTGTTGCAAGTGTCATCCTTCAAATGGGAGACTAAACTGAGGCCCTGTCTCTGTCAGATGGATGTTTGCATACTTGATTGAATGGAGCTGTCTTGGTATCTTGGCTAACTTTCGTCTTTCAACCAACATCACCGAAAACTGATTAACTGATTTTTGTGGGAGTTTGCTCTGTGTAAAATGTCTACTGTTTGTCTACTGTTACGAAAGTGCTTCTATATTTTTTGTTACGTACATGTTTTTGAGGACTTGTATTTAAATTGTGGATTTGGATTCATTGGAAGGCTAAAGATTTCATAGAAGTTGCACTTTGCTTTGTTGTTGACAGTTCAGTGAAATGACACTGAGATGTTGTTTAAAAACAGCCTTGCTGGAAGTCATGTGCTTTAAGCAATACACACAGAAGCTTTGGTGACCTGGAAAAGATGTTTATGGAGATTTAGAGGGGTCAGGAAGTTTAACTCTTGAGATATTGTTTTTGGTTTCACTTTGGATAGTGTATTGGGGTGTGAACCGCTTTGAAGACAGTTGGAGAAAACCAGCCAACAGAGCAGCCATCATCAGCTCACCCTCTTCTATCTCTTTGAAATCTTCCTGAGAATCAAGTGCAAGAAGTAGAGAAACTGATGCTGCATTTCTCCTGAAAAGCCTGCCAGAATCTCCTGATGCCACATTTCTCCTGAAAAGCTGCCAAACTGATCCTCAACATCGCCTGAAAAGAACTGCTCTAGAAAGATTCCAGTGACAGCCATCTACATGTATTTGGGACGCCAGACCAAAACTGGACAACTGATAACTTTCCATATCTTCTCTTTTTTTCTTCAAGAATTAGCAAGTATTTCGCCAAAGTATTCTTTTTGTCTTTATTTTTTAAATAACAGACCACTGCAGAGAGAATTTCTGTATTTTTTTTCCAGTGTGTGAGAGAGTTCGTTTGAGGGGAATTTAAAAATTTCATATTTCAATCCGCGTGTTAATGCTTTGCTTTGTTACTGATTAAATCTTGTTTTATAATAAACTGATAATTATGTTGTTTATTAAAGAAACCTGGTTGGTGTATTTTATTCTGGAACAAAGAGTAGAGTATATGATTGACTACAGCGGTAATTGGGTAACCATTTTAAAAAATATATGCTGTGACCTGTCAAGAAGTGGAACTTGAAACGACAGTGCACTCCTCCTACCTTGGTCGTAACACTACATCACTGTCATAATACCTCAAAAGTAATCAGCTAGCTACAAAACACTTTGGGACATTCTAAGGGTAATAAGGTTGTAAATAATTTCTTCTTTCTTCCCTTCAGCCATGCAGCAGTTCGCAATGATTAATTTAATTCACGCCATATGATATTTCTTAGTGATGTGATAAGGTGTTATATTACAACTAGCTTCTGTGTCCCTGAACTAGGAGAAAGAAAGGATAAGGGTTCAGGGGGTCAGACTCTTGATGTTGTGTTGCTAAATGCAAGGTAGAAAAAATAATTTACAACTATATATAGTACCTTATCACCCTTGGAATGTCCCAAAACATTTGACAGTTAGCTGATTACTTTTGATGGTTTGGCAGTTGTTATGGTGAGCAAAGACGGCAATCAATTTCCGCATAGCATGGTTCCAGAACCAGCAGATAAAAGAGCAGATAATCTGTTTTTGATGGTGTTGGCTGAGAGAGGATTGTTGGTCAGGATAGCATGGGAGATTTTGTCCTCTTTTACAAACAGTGCCATTGGATCTTTTACTTCCATCTGAGAAGACTGACAGGGCTGGTCCAGAAGATGGCACCTTCAACAATGTAGCACCCCCTCAGTATTGCACAAAGTGTCAACTCAGATTATATGCTCAAATCCTAGGTAGGACTTGAATTTACAACCTTCTCAGAGGTAAGACTGCAACCAAGCTGACACAAAACGTCTTTAAACCTAAATCTCAGCAGCAGGGAAGAGGTATAATGAACAGTTTAACTGTCCTAAGGAGAACGAAAAAAAGAAAAACCTATAATTTAATATAAAGAAACTGTTCAAATGATGTTTTCCTTACTTTTCAGTAAATTAATTAAAAAGTAGTGTACAAGAAGTGATAAGTTGTTAAACTTACGTGTTATATTGGCTCGATGAAGATGTTAGTTGGCCGTTACTTCCTCTTGACAGTTTAAAGGCAGGTATAGATTTCTCTTCCTCAACATCAATATCTTCTGACTTTGTAATTCCTTTCATAATATCTCCTGGTTCCTGATCAGCTATATCCCAAACACATACCTTAATAGCAGCTTGCTCCACATACTGATGAAATTCCTCTTCAGTCATTCCTTCTGGTGGCACAACCTCTTGTGCTACACTGCCTACTGACTGCCCTCTGCCATCATTTTCTCCATGTGCTTGTTGCAAAAAGGCACTGTGACGAGCTTTCCACCTGTTGATCCAACCCACAGTAGGAACAAAATTCCTGATTTGCATAGCATCCGCCAGGCCCTTGGCCTTTGCAGCCAAGACTTCATCTGAGACGAGTACATGTTGTGCCCTGGCAATCTGGAACCACTGTAAGAGGGCTGTATCTACATCACTATCCCTTCCTTCCCTTTTGCGCTTACGATCTGGATTGCAATTATTGTGCCATTCCATCAGGACTTTTTCCTTGTTCTTGATTAGCCTGGAGATGACAGGCTGTGTAACACCAAAACGCTTTGCAAGTTCCATCTGGGAGATCTTTTGCCTCTGAAGCAATTCAAGAACTTGAATCTTCTCAGATAAAGTAAGTTCCTTCTGTTTTTTTCTTGTGGATTCCATGGTGTAACTGAACTGTTCAGTAACTAAACTTTGCACTGAATAATCTAGAGTTCTGACTTGCTCTTTTAAATCAGAATACCTCCAAAGGCCAGCCCCCACTTCAGAAACACACCCAAAACCTGCTTTCTTAGGTAATGATGTGCAAAAGGAGCCATTCAGCTTGAATATTCAAAGTAATGAGGTGCTGAATGTCTCTATTGTGTAGTATAAAACCCTGAGTCTTGCATAATGCTAAACCAGGGGTCAAGGAAGGTCAGACTAATCCCTCAATGACTGTGTAAGAAACGCCTAGCTAATCCATTGAAGCTGTTAAGTGTATAATGGCAAGCTGTCAATAGCCATTATTCTGCACATCTGCATCTAAGTATAAACTTATTTCCTATAAACTTAGCTCTACTGAAGCAGCAGCTGCAAAACAAATTTTGAAAGTTCATAAACTGAAATAATCTATACACTTAAACTGTAGTCTCACATATCCCCTTTCTATTTTTAATGCTCATTATTAGCACTTTCCTACTTAGCAAACATGTTGCAAAACCAGATCAATTTTAGAGAGAGTTTTGTTATTTTCCTCTTACACATGATATGCTGCAATCACGTGTTTTGTATACAAATGGCACTGACCTCTACTCTTCACCCCTAGTTCCTACCAAGCACAGAGACAGGAACTAGGCTGCAAGGGGGAGGGGAGAAAGAGATTACTATACTATCATTAACACAATACAGAACATTAAGTTGGAGTTTAAAGCTCACAAGGAAAAGTATTTAAAAAATCCTTAAAGCTGAACTGAGTTCACAACCAAAATTTTTACAACTGAGCATTCAAAACAGACATTTGAGTTTTGGGAACTGCATCTCCTCCCCCCTTATGTTCCATTCTTTACCTGAAGGTACTGACTTTAAGCTCAGGCATGTTTATACATGTGCCTGCTGCCCTACAGCACCTTGCCCAGTCGCCATTTTTCACATGTGAGGCTCATTTGGGGTAAACACGGTTGAACCTAACTGTGTTCTCACCCCATGCTTACATACCAGCACTTTCCAGCAGTGGTCACTGCAATCACAATTGAGATGATATTAACCCCACGCAGCTCAGGGATGCTAAAATTATTTCAACACTAAACTCTGGTCGTGATCTGCCAACTAAGCATAAAAATTTATTTTTATTTGTTCCTGGGATGTGGGCGTCACTGGCTAGGCCAGCATTTATTGCCCATCCCTAATTGCCCTTGAGAAGGTGACGGTGAGTTTCCTTCTTGAACTGCTGCAGTCCGTGTGGGGTAGATACACCTACATTGCTGTTGGGAAAGGAGTTCCAGGATTTTGACCCAGTGACAGTGAAGGAACGGCGATATAGTTCCAAGTCAGGATGGTGTGGCGCTTGGAAGGGTTAGGGTTAGGGTTAGGAAGGGAACTTGCAGGTGGTGGTGTTCCCATACGACTGCTGCCCTTATCCTTCTAGGTGGTAGAGGTCATGGGTTTGGAAGGTGCTGTCTAAGGAATTGAAACTGGGCATTTATTAGCTCAGTGCCACACTAAACAGTCCATTTATCTATGGGACAACCAGGGAGGTCCAATTCATTTTTTTCTATATGCAATAACTAAATATGACTGCTTCGTCTTGTGCAACACTTTAGCTATCGAATTTTCCCTGCTTATAATATGGAACCGATTCAGAAACATGGAATTAAGCAAACATAGTTGCTACAAAGTCATATTCAGGATTATCATTCTGACTACAGATTATTTTTATCATCAGGGGATGGCCAGCGAAGAGGCAGAATGAGCTCTCAGCCTATCCAGGCCAGGATCAGTCCATACCAAATGGCAACAGTGAATACTATTTACCTCTTTGCTGCCATTGGCACTTTGACTTCAGAGGCAGGGTGTGATTTTTCCTTTGGATGATTCCCCTGGAAGCATATGAACCATACCATGTATGCAATGACAGTGCCTCTGATAGTGCAGTTGTAACTGGAGGCAAGCCTTGAAGGCGAAAGGGGAATAAAAGTAGCAAGGCGACTTAAAGAGCAAGAAAGACACTTTATATTGTTTCAAAAACACTTATAAATACAAAGGAAAATGCAGTATCATGTCACCTGCATAATATTTTAGTAAAACAAATTAAATATTTTGTTTAAAAATATGGAAAAACTACATTGAAAAAGTTTGCGCTGGCATAGTATCTCGTGCAGTGTGCAGCATTTGTATATGGCAGTAGCAGAATAGTTTTTGGAGCATCTGAAAACTCCCCAAGTAAAGTGGCACCATACACCAAACTTTAACTGCTTCAATAATCGGAGCCAAAGTACAATAGTCACACAAATGCCACTTCTCTGCCACAGTTTCGGAAAGTAATTTGGTAATTACTACCAAATAATCAAAAACCCCATTCTTATTTAATGCAACCAGAGAGATATGCATAAAATTTGCACAGTACACAGTGTTCTATAAAATCAATTCCTTTCCTTTATTTAGTACACACAGAGAAATATGAATGCTTTAAGTCACAGGATAATGAATTTGCATCTCAACGATATACACAATCTACACAGTACTACTGTATTTACAAAGCATGTCATTGCTATTCTATACACATCCCCTTCAGAAATCCAGCCAGGATAATTCGCTGCAGTTTCCCTGCAGAAAACCATTGAGTGCCACAAAGAAAGGATCACCACTTCATAAGGCTATGCTTCTCGGTTAATTAGTGGGAATTCCATAAGAATACATTTTAGCTGCAACACTGTCGTAATGGAACACAGCACTCAAAGGAATCTGGCTTGCTAACCTCTAAACCTTTTCTTTGTACTGTCAATAAATCTTTCAATTTGTGAAATTCAGAACAAACATTCTTACACATATGATAATTACTAACCAACGGCAAGACACCTGGTAGGGAAGAAAGCAAATATAATCTAATCTAGAGGGCCTCTTAATTCAGCATAACATTTGTTGGAATGATGTTGCTATACTTCCAAGAGAGACACTTTTGACTAAAGTTTACATTTTTTTGCTAGGTTAGCAATGAAAATAAAAGTTGGTGACCACGGCTGGTAATATTTGCAGCTGACAGCATAAGTGAGAAAAAAACCTGCTGTGATGGGTTGCCATGTAACCATCTGCACCAAGGCCACCTGTTATATTACAGCACTGCACTAGGGTAGGGACAGCCTTGGGTGGTAGTGACATGATATAAATCCAGCATTAAGGAAGGTAAATAGGCCATGCAAATAAAGAACTATTTTGCAATCAGCTGATCTATTCACCCAAAATGTTGTTCTGAGGTCCTATCACCTTGATTTCTGAATGCTTTGAAGCACCACACTGTCCTGCCACCACCCCAGCCCCCTGCCTCCCAAATTAAGATAGCAACAATAATTTGTATTACTACCAGAGAAAAATATCCCAACAATTGAAAATAATGCAGGAAGATGTGGGGTACTAGATAAGTAATCCATGCTCTTCAAACACAATGGCAGAGTTGAATACCAACTTAGAATAATTTTTATTTTAATAATGTGCCTCTGCTAATGTCCTGATAGTTCATTTCTTCAAATATCTTTTTCATGGGATTTTGCTGCAAAAAACAACACAAGGCTAACAGCACTCACGATTATTTACATGAAAATCAAACAGCAACATCCAGTGACTGCATATCAATGCACAGTAAAACCACAAAATCTAAATGCTGGAAGTAGGTACACATTGAGCTGAATTAGAAGGCACTTTCTGTAGTAGGGCAAACTTCTCTTATGCCTGGATATTTAAACACTTTTTAAAACAATTGTTCCTTTTTTTAAAAAATATAAAACAGCTTATCATTTGACTTAACACAATAAATGGGAGATCTGAAAGTAAAAAAAAAAAATTATGACCAAGAACTTCAACTTGTATTCAAAATAAATGCAAAGTCAGTGCAACAAAGATTCCTTTGCATACTGGTCCATACAGGCCTGAAGCTGAAGCCACATTTGGTATTGGGCCTCATTAAAATACTGCCAGGCAAACTGCAGCTGCAAAATGACAAGTCTGCAGCAGCCCCTTTAAGGATCACATTAGACTGCTCAATGGCTGGTACGAATATCCAGTGCATGTGTAAAGCAAGCTCCACCTATTTGTAACAAAATTTCACATTTGGGCTCCTGTAATAGGTAAAATTGATCTGTTTATTTAAGGAGCCTCATGCCTGCTTTATATGGGTGTTCTGCATGACTAAAACTCATGAAGCCCTTCAGCATAGTTCTGGCATAGCAGATCATACCACAAGATTTGGAGATTTAAAGCTGAATTTGCACTGGGAAAACAGGAAATCCGGAGTTACATTTAACAAATTTTGACAGCTAGAAAAGTAAACTTATCCACAACCTTGGCTCCAGCAATTTTCTGACCTTCCTTCATCATCGCAACATACCCAGCTTGGCATCAACATCAGGCTCCTTCCCCATACTTCACCATCTCCACCCATACAGTTTACTCTTTCTGTTCATAATCACAGTACTTCAGGGAAGCCAAGATCGGAAGTACACACCTGAACTTGGTAATTGCAAGTGATGCAAACAAATTATAGGAAACGCAAGTTATGGTACCCACAGGAATAGCAACATCATCTGGATTCAGAAATGCAAAGTACCAGAAGAGAACTATATAATTTTAGAAAATCTAGCTTCAAAAAGAAATTACAGAACAGCTCAAGAAAATTGATTTGTGGGACATTGTTCAATCAGACTTCAGTTGGGAACAAGTTGAACATCTTTAAAGGCCTAATGCTAAAACAAGCAAAACATATGCATGCTCAGAATCAGCAAGTAATGGCTAAACAAATTAATCAGAAGTGAAATAAAGAAGGAAAATCTTCTGTAAATCCAAGGAGAAAGGAAAGATGTGTGGTTGTGCACTGACAACTGACTTGGACAAGATGTCTCCTTTACTACATGGCATCAAAGTGAAGGTGAGGCAGAAAAAGGAGTTAATTTAGAGTTATCTGTGGCCAAATATTGGCTAGAATATCTAGGATACCTTAAATAAGAATGAAAGCACCATAATTTGTCCAAGAGGAGGTAGTTGTGTGTGTAATAACTGCTCATGTGAAGGATGAGCAAGGGGTCACATGATGAATACCTCAGCTGGAGTCGAAACAAACCTTTCACCAAATGCAGCTCCTTCAGCTAAATGTGGACAAACAAATGGCACAGTTGTTGGTAAACCCCATCTGCAGAACCTAAACTCTATCATCGGACAGTGCAACCTAGATTGACCAAAGTGCCAGTGTGAACAATCAATAACAGCCAGGCTGCAGCAGCTGACTTCATAACTTAAATTACAAGACTATGGCAAGAGAAATGCACCAGATGCAGGTATGGTATGTCTTATCAAGTAGGTTTTTGCACAGCCATTGGAATCCTGAGTCCTGTAGGAACCATCAGCTACTATGATGTGCTAAGTACAATGCACACGGTCCTCATCAGTGAGGTGTGGTACTTGCATGTAAGACACCCTTCAAGGAGGAAATGTTATGACAAATGTATTGTTGTCTTTATTATTGATTTGAATTCCTTACTAACAGTAACAGAAATAATGCAGTGTATATTCAACATGCTTACTAAAGATGAGGAGAATCACATGGTCATACATTCCAGTAAGTACAGTGACGAGGGTTCTCCATTCAGTCCTTGGTCCTTGCTATTGTTTACTTGAATATGAGGCAGGTAAAGGATCATAGGGGATGTATTGTCTGTAAATCAGATTCAATGGTGAATCAGCACCCAAGAAAGATATCTAGCTTTAAACCTGAAAATCTAACAGATATGGTCTATTCAAGCTTCCGAACAGCAGATCATAAATTTCTGCCAGGAAGGCTACTTAGCTAAATGCAAAACAGTGGGGATACAGGGTAAAACTTGAAATTAGATAAGAAACTGGCCAAGGGGTAGAAAACAGTAGGAGCTTATTAGAGGAATTATGTTAGCATGGGAGTGTCTATGATGAATTTTTTAGTTTACTAGTCAAAAATGCAATTACACACATCTTGATTTCCAATTAATACTGGACACTGCTGTACAAGCAGATTCCCTCATGTTGTTGCTCATGATATCTTGAAGATGTGCTGTTCTAAGCCATGCAGTTCAATAAGTTCTTTGCACCATGTTAATCCGCTGAAATTATCAATTTACACACCACTTCACAAGACCTCTGTATCTGTGCAATGTTCATTTTTTACGCACAGGGGATTTCTGGGACAAACTGTTCTCAGTTAAACTGTAAGTTTATGGTCGGAGAAACACAGATACAGGGTTAAAATATCTAAAAGAATCACCAGAACCTCACGTATTACAAAAGCTGGACTGTACTTGTGGACAGAGGACATGCTTTGTAGTGACTTGATCCAATCACAATAGGATGCATGAAAATGAATGAAAATATATTAATGTTTTAAATTAGCTTGGTAGACAGGTTCATCTGTTGATCTGAAATATTAGGTGCTGTGGTAAAGAAAGGAAAGAAAACAAGAAAGTCTCGAGTCTCCCTGCCCTTCTGTGAGATAGTGCCATGGGATCTTTTACATCCACCCGAGCAGGTAGATGGGACCTTGGTTGAATGTCTCATCTGAAAGACGGCATCTCTGACATTACAGCACTTCCTCAGTACTGTACTAGAGTGTCATGGAGTGTCATCCTTGATGTTTGTGTTCAAGTCCTGGAATGGGACTTGAATCTGGAACCTTATGATTCAGAGGCAAGATTGCTACTAACTGAGCCACAGCTAAAAAAGACTTGGATTTATATAGCTCCTTTCATGACCTCAGGACATCCCAAAGCACTTTTCAGCCAATGAAGTAATTTTGAAGTGTAGTCACTGTTGTAATGTTGGAAACGTGGCAGCCAATTTGCACATAGCAAACTCCTACAAACAACAATGTGACAATGACCAGGTAATCTGTATTTTTTTTTTAAAGTGATGTTGATCGGGGAATAAATGTTGGTTAGGACACCGAGGATAACTCCCTTACTCTTCTTTGAAATAGTGCCATGTGAGTTTACATGTCCACCTGAAAGAGCAGAAGGTGCCTCAGTTTAACATCTCATCCAAAAGACAGCACCTCTGACAGTGCAGCACTCTCTCAGTACTGCACTGGATTTTCAGTCTAGATTTTTATGCTCAAGTCTCTGGACTAGGACTTGAACTTGAACCTTCCAACTCAGAGACATGAATGCTACCATCTAAGCCACGGCTGACACTATATGAATAATGATTTGGAGATTGCTCTTCCCATCCACCACTTCTAGTGGGCAAATTGTGTTAACACCAACATGTCCCCTCGAAGCACTGGGGACTGTATCATTTTCCAAAAGATTAAAGAAAACTGACAGATCTCTGCTGTAGTTTTAATCTGGCTAGAATCTTAGAAATAGTGCTCCTCCAGTTGTAAGCAGGAGCTCCTCTTTACTGTTTACAACCACATAACCCACTCACTTAAACTTGAATAACTGTACTGTTAATCAATAACCAAGGAAGCAATCTTCATTTCACCAACAGGAAGGCAATCAGTGTTCGGCAAAAATAAATTGAAAATGAAAAGTACTGAAACAATCTAGTACTTTTCTGAGCTGTGGAAGATATGGCTATTTGCATCTGAGGGGCAGGAATTTTGAAGTATTGTTGGTCTAGCACCAGTGGCTCTATCGACCTTGCTCAGATAATGGTTTAGAAAATAATCTAGCCAGAGAACTATACTGTGTCATTATGAAGACTGGGAAGTTTACATTGCAGTGTGCATAATGAGCATTAGCGCATGGTTGATTGAAATCTTATTCCAATTGGGTGACCAGCCATCATTAGTTCCTATGTTCCTCTCATCCCATGATTTAATTAGTTTCCCGTCTCCTGTTTCAGCATCAAACTGACTGGATCAGTCACGATTGCATCCATTACTATAAGATTCAGAAGATTGCCTCTGTAACACTCTGAAATTGGATATGTTCATTGCAGTGCTAACAATGCCTAATTAGCATGAAAAGCCTATAAAATAAACATTTCACAAGCCATAATGAATATCTTTATGTGAGGAAGAGAATATAAACACAAGACAGAATAATGCACACAGGAAGCCACACACCAGCAGAGGCAAATGAATTAGAGACAAAGGAAGCTGCTGAACCAAAGCAATTGGTATTAGAGGTTGGGCATGGGGGTTGGGAGAGGAAGAGGAGTGAGTGAGTGAGTGAGTGTGAGAGAGAGAGGGCTAAAAAACAATTAATTTTAGGACAGGAGAATAACAACCAAAGTTTCAGAAAAAGACAAATAAACACAGGTAAATTATCTTCCCACAG
The DNA here is from genome assembly GCF_036365525.1 of Heterodontus francisci. Classification (NCBI taxonomy): domain Eukaryota; kingdom Metazoa; phylum Chordata; class Chondrichthyes; order Heterodontiformes; family Heterodontidae; genus Heterodontus; species Heterodontus francisci. The sequence continues at coordinate 32,873 of NW_027140857.1, forward strand.
ACAACAATCCAGCTAAAGAACTACATTATATAACTCTGAACAAAGATTTTTGGTGATTTCATTTTTGTTAAAACCTTGCCTTTCCCAGATGGCTCATTGACTTTCTTAAAGGGTAGTGAACAACAAAAACCCAAGCCCCCGGAATGATTCCTGGCCAGTTGTGAATTAGTTGATCTCAGTCAAGGTGCTACCGATCCGCAACACTGATTATACTTAATCCAATTCTCCTCGTCAACAGCATGCTTTTCCAATCCGAAGTATTTGCTGACCTTTCTGCCTCTTTCTCCTCCATCAAACAACTTGCATTGATACATTACCTTTAAAACAAAACACATCCCAAGGTGCTTCACAAATGGAAACAGACAGGGAATTGGACACTAAGCTGGACAGTATTTGGCATCCATTTTGTCTGATTATGCCTCTCTGAGGTGACGTGGATGTTTTTCTACCTTAAAAAGATGCGATACAAATGCAACTAGTTGTTGCCGTCATCTGTTCTCTTCAGATACTGGGCAACTGGATGAGTGTTCCCAGCATTTTCTGATTTTTGTTTCAGGTGCCTTGATGGGTCCATCAGAGAGCGTCAAGAGAGGCACAGAGGTTAGCTTGGGCTTATCCAAGGAGTATTCAGACATGTGATGGCAGTAGGAGAGTTTGAAAGATAGAGGAGTGGTGATGGGATGGAGCAGGAATTAGGGTAGTCAAATATCCAATAAAGAAGAAAGGAAGGAGACGCATGACAGGAAGGAAAAAATACAGGAGTCAAGAACCTAAGAGCGCCAAGAGAAAAAAAAGTGAGAAAGAATAATGAGCTTGGGTCTGGAGAAGAAACAAAATGCACATGCAAATGGACACAGTGCATTACCTCCTTTGAGAACAACATATTGCAAACCTGTGGAGCTTTCCCAGTTCATAATCAGCATTTGAACTGGGTACAAAGTTATTGATTCAGAAGAGTTATAAATAAAGGAACATTTAAATGGGCATGGGCATGTATTTACCTATTTGTTGGTTTACCAGAAGGAATTTTGTGTTGTTAGGTCGGTTTTGCAGCAGAGTTAGCTTTTACCTGAAGGACTGAGGATGTGGATTTTGAAATGAGAGGCAATCAGGATCAAACAGGATTTGGCTTTTCCTCTCCTTCATCAGCATCAAGTGGATAAACTTGCTTTTCAGCAGGGTTAAGCTCTCCACTTGTCTGGATGAGTACAGCTCCAACAACACTCAAGAAGCTTAACACCATCTAGGACAAAGCAGCCTGCTTGATTGGCACCCCATCCACCACCTCCACAACAGTGGCAGCAGTGTGTACCATCAGATGCACTGCAGCAATTCGCCAAGGCTCCTCTGACAGCACCTTCCAAACCCATGACCTCCATCACCTAGAAAGTCAAAGGCAGCAGACACAAGGGAACACCACCACCTGCAAGCTCCCCTCAAAGCCACATAACATCCTGAATTGGAACTAGATCACCGTTCCTCAGTCGCTGGGTCAAAATCCCGGAACTGTAGGCGTACCTACACCAGATGGACTCCAGCAGTTCAAGGTGGCGGCTCACCACCATCTCAAGGGCAATTTGGGATGGGCAACAAATGCGAGCCTTGCCAGCGATACTCAACCCATGAAAGAATTTTTTAAAACGTGCATTTTTTTAAGCAAGTGCTCAATCTGCCAAGAGATTGGGGACTGGTGATGTTAATGTAAAAAGCCAGGAGTCAAGGAAGGCCGCAAAATACTTACTTGGCAAGTGAGGGATAATTGATAAAGGGTGGAGAAAGGGAGATACAATGCTAAGACACTTTCATAACTAGCAAAATAGCAGAACAGGCTTGATGAAATTTTGGTCTGCTCTTTTCCTTTATACTCAACACCATCTTTGTGACAGCAATAAATTGTCTAGATAGTGACACACTACCAGCAAGAGTCATGATGGGCTTTGAAAGCTCATCTGATAACAGTCAAATTCCCTTTTTTGGGTTGCCCAGGCAAGCTAACTTGTACCTGAGTCTGAGACTTCAAATGAGTACCTGTGGAGCAGTAGCTTTCCCTCATTTAAACAAAGCAATCGAAGTTGTTCTTAAATCTTGGGTTGCATGAGTGCCTGTGCATCTGGAGTCTCCAAGACTATGGGATGGCTGCTCTGCTCCATCTCCAGTCTTAAGAGGGTTCAAAAATGGAAGTCTGCTCAGGTTATTCAGTTTTAAATTCACATCTATGTCCCTTGTTTGGTGCTGCATCAGTGGCTGCTGTCCAGGAAGATAATCTGAAATCTGATTCCAATGTCAAGCCCTCCATGGGAGTTTTCTTCTGAGCTTTGTCCCGATGGGAGAATGAAAAAGAGGCAGCCTTGTGTTCTTTGTCTTTTTTGTATGCCTTTTGCAAGATTTCAGTAGAGGTTGAATAGGTCATGGAGTTTCTGCTTTTCTTTGTCCTTTCAAGAAAGTCTCAACAAATTTTGCAGGCTACAGAATTGCGATTTAACACAAGATGCTACAGGCACCTTTCAGAAATACTAGTTGAAAGAAACTTTCTGCACTCTGTGCAGGGCTCAAAATGTGAGATATCAATTAATCTGTGGAAAATTTCTCCAAAACCAATTAGTATTTTATTTTCACTTAACAGCCTCATTCCAAAATGTTTCTTGCAATGGAGGCTGGCCACAGAAGAAAAACTAATGCAAATACATAAAGGAAGTGGGTTCAGAGACACAGTACAGCACCAGCTAAAAGCCTCTTAAAGAAGCATGCTTTCAATATCCTGATTGCATTTTTGCTTTAACCATGTTATAAAAGTGTTATAAAATGTTAATTATTTAGGTACTTTAATATGAACCAATTACAAAACCATAATTTCTTTGATTTATTTATGAGATGTGGGTGTCACTGACACAGCCAGCATTTATTGCCCATCCCTAATTGCCTTTGATAAAATAGCAGTGAGCTGTCTTCCAAAACTCACTGCAGTCTGTGTAGTGAAGGCACTCCCACAATGCTGTTAGGGAAGGAGTTCCAGGATTTTGACCCAGCGAGATGAAGGAATCGTAATATACTGGTGTGTGACTTGGGAGGGAACTTGCAAGTGGTGGGGTTTCCTGTCCTTTTCCTCATGTTTGCATAAATGGGAAAACCTCGAGAGGCTAGCAAGCAGAGCCCCAGAGTAATTGAGTTTGGTGTGACTGAGGTAGATAAAAGGCTCACTAAGGATAAGGTAGGGGCAGAAGCATGTTGTTATGTTATAGCAGTGGAACTAGGTAATCTTGGTGGTAACAAGGATGTGGGATTTGTGGGGTCAGCTCAAATGGGACATCAAGGCTGTATACATTGGGTTCAATTCTGACGTAGCTGCTAGATAGGTAGAAAGTCAGATACTGAGATGCAGGGTTTTAGGAGGTCTTGCTGACGTTAAGCCAAAGGAGATCCTTGTTGATCAAGAACAAAATCAGATAAATAGTCATACGGCACAGTGGTGGTCAAGAGTCAAAAATAGTGACTGAAAGATAACGTAGCTAAGAAAATGGGAACCAAGGATGAAATCTTCACAGACACCCATTATGTACATAGGAAAGATGAAAAATCATTATAGAAGATGCACTGATTGCATTGGGGTAGGTAGCAGTGTTAGGAAGATTGTTACAACAGTGCCATGGAGATGACCACAATTGAGAAGCATGGAAAGATCAACTGTGTTAAACATTGCAGAGGTCAAGGAGGACTAAATGTGAAAGCACACCAGAGTCACAGAGGAGATCGTTGGTGACTCTGCTGAGGGTAATCTTGGTGCATTGGATAGGTACTGCAGAGATTCAAAGAAGGAAAGATGGGAAAGGTGGCATGCAAGTAGGTGGCAACAACATGCTCAACCACAGGAATTTCCCCAGTGAGGGAGAGGGGTTTCCTGATCAGTCACCTAATTTTGGCACAAAGCCTGGTTAAACGGCATATCTCCTACTCAGGTTACGATGGCTGATCGAAAACATTTCTGAGGAAATTCCTAACCAAGGACAGGAAGCTTGGACAGATGGCAGCAATCGGAGAACATGGAAGGGTTTTTGAAGTGGAGTGGTGTCGGCAGTATTGAAAGGTGGAGGTACAGTGTCTGAAAAGAAACAGCCGTTGACGATAACAAATTGCATTGAGCCAAGCAGATAAATAGTTTATCTTTTTTCAGACTTAACATTGCTCTTTCAAATAGACTTAATTTTTTTCGATAATGGAGGAGTGAAAAATATAGTTGTGCTTAATATGGACCCATAATTATTGGCTGTAGTTTCAATAAATAAAAACCTTTACTGACTTATTCTCATAAACTCTGGATTAATATCATAAATTTGCCTGTTAGGAACTTTTGAGTTGGACAAACACCAATTATTAAGTTCAGGCTATTCTGCCTCCGCTGTTTGAGCAAACAAATTCTAAATGAAACTGGGGAAAAAGGAATTCTGAGGTATTGCATTCTGAAGTTCGAAAAAGATACTACCACATAAATATTACAACAATTCTTTCTTGAAGGCGCAGATCAAATCAGGTCCCATAATGCACCATATCCTCACTTCACAACGCACATCATATTCACCAAGCAGAGCTATTCCCATTTTCCAAGCAACCTCTGCTTTTGATAAGGATGGAAGGTTTATGAAGTTTGGTTAGAATAGGGCAAAGCATATTGAAATTGCTGTTCATCTCAATTGCAAGTTCAAAGTATTTACATTTTTAAATAGAACCCATTGTTGGATGATTATTAGTTTTAGCCAAAATCTGGTAAAACATTAAAAAAATTACTGTGATGACAACTCAAGTGTTCATTGACAACTGTAGCATTCAAAAAAAACACTGGAAATAAAAGTCACAGCACATAAGTAATTCTTTTAGTTGACTTTAATGGAGATAAATATTTACAAAAACATTAGGCTTCTTGGAGAGCTGGCAACCCTTGTTGCAGTCTTGCTGCCTTTAATTCTTCCACTCTGATTTTTGCCCTTAACAGGTCTTCCTCTAATACTTGTTTTCTTTTCAGGCTTTCTCTTTTTTCATCAAGATACAGTCCAAACTTCCTTTGATTTTCCATAATTATCTCATGTTCCTCTGCTGACATTAACTGCATTTCTCCATGATCATGACTGGCCACATGGGGTAGGACACCCCTGTGGTGCTGGTGGTGGCTGAACAAAACGTCTTCCCTTCTCGCAGGCCTAGGAGATGGTGTTAAGGATACTCTCGCCCCACAAGATGAAAAGGGTGAGGCAGAGCCATTAGTGGCCTGCTGAGTCTCTGTTTTCTTCTGTTGCTCTAAGCTTTCACTTGGCTGTGATAGTACAGTTAATAATGGAGGAGGTTTCTCTTCATGTTCGGGTTCTGACTCTGGCATTATCCAATCGGGGCATGAATGGGACTGGTAGCCTGAGGTTCCAGGTTGTGGATACAAGTTAGCAGGTTGTTCCACACAGGAATCTTGTTCAGAAGCAGAACTTCCACAAGGCCTGAAGAAAAGATTATACAGATAAAATTGATGCAATAGATTAGAAGCTATGAGAAATATTTCATTAAAAAATTACAATGAATCTGAATGCTAAGTCACCCAAATACAATGAAAGAACATACAAATTGTCCAATGAACACCAACAATATTGAGGCTGTAAATAACGGTTTGCCTTTGTCATAAAAGCGGACCTCCTTTTCCAACTATTTTTCCGAAAACATCAAGTTGTACATTCTGCTATTACTGCTCTTAATTATCCTTTTAAGCCTATGACATTTAGCTGCAACTTGGCCTTTTTCTCCCCAGTCATGTCTGACTCTCCTCTTGTTCAATGGTCTAATAATAGTTATTTTTCTTCCCTTTCCTTTCTTTACATTATCCTGAATGTTAAAACCTATGATCATCATTCCCCAGTTGCTCCCCGATCTCAGCTGCAACAATAAGATCCCATTGTTGATCAGCATTATGTCAGCTACAGCTTCATATCTGGCCCTTTCCCTTACATTCTGAAACATATAAAAGTCCACTATCATGGCCAGAAATTTCTGATTCTTTTTACTATGAAGATGAGGCAAGCTTCGAGAGGTGTGGTTAACACCCCCCCCCCCCAACAATTATAAAAACAGATTCTTTGCAGAATCCTTCCTTCAATTTTCTGTGAAACATCTGTGAATATCAGCCAATTAGACCAGCTGTCTATTTTAAATAGGCATCAGTAGTTTCTCATTGCTTTGCTCACATTTTCCTTTATACAAGATGAACCCCCTGTCGCTTCTAAACAAAAGAAAATAAGTAGAAGGAGTATGAGAGCAGGCCATATGGCCCATCAAGCCTGGTTCACATTTAAGATTATGGCTGATCGTCGACCTCAACTCCACTTTCTCTCCAATCCTCATATCCCTAGATTCCCTCTGTGGAGTGAGAAATAGAGATAATGTATCAGGTCGATGACCTTTCTCTCTCCACAGATGCTGTCAGACCTGCTGAATATTTCCAGCACTTTCAGTTTTTATTTCAGATTTCCAGCATCTGCAGTATTTTGCTTTTAGTCCTTAGATTCCATTAGAACAAAGAACAGTACAGCACAGGAACAGGCCATTCGGCCCTCCAAGCCTGCGCCAAAATTCGTGTCCAAAAATCTAATCGCTCAACCTTGAATATACTCAACAAGTTAGCATGCACAGCCCTCTGGGGTAGAGAATTCCAAAGATTCACAACCCTCAGTGAAGAAATTTCTACTCACCGCAGTGCTAAATGGCCAACCCCCTACCCTGAGACTATACTCCCTAGGTCTAAACTCTCCAGCCAGGGGAAACGGCCTCTCAGCATCTACCCTGTCAAGGCCTCTCGGAATCTTATATGTTTCAATAAGATCACCTCACATTCTTCTAAATTCTTGAGAGCATAGCTTCATTCTACTCAATTGGGGGGTGGGGGGGGGTGGGGGTGGTGGTTTCAGAAGTGATTAAGGAGGGCATTGCACTGCTGGAGAAAAAGAATGTCCGAGAGGGGTCGAGGACAGAATCAATTTGGCTGGAGCTAAGGAACAAAAATGGTGCAGTTACATTGCTCGGTGTCTATAGGCCACCAACTAGTGGGAAGGACATGGAGGAACAAATTTACAAGGAAATTACAGAGGTGTGCAAAAATTATAGGGTAATTATAATGGGGGACTTTAATTATCCAAGCATAGACTGGGATAATAGTAGTGTAAAGGGCAATGAGGGGCAAGAGTTCCTAGAATGTGTTCAGGAAAATTTTCTACAACATTATGTTGCTAGTCCAATGAGAAAGGAGGCACTGCTAGACCTGGTTCTTGGGAATGAAATGGGCAAGTGGATCAAGTATCAGTAGGAGAGCATGGAGCAGATAGTGATCATTGTATCATGAGGTTTAGGCTGACTATGGAAAAGGACAAAGAGCAATCCAGGATAAGAATAAATAACTGGGGGAAGGTCAATGTCAATGGGGTAAGAAAGGAGCTGGGGTAAATAAATTGGAGTCAAAAGCTGGCAGGAAAACCGGTAGATGAACAATGGGCTACCTTCAAAGAAGAGATAGTTCAGGCACAGTCAAGGTATGTTCCCTCGAAGGGGAAATGTAGGGCAAACAAATCCAGAGCTCCCTGGATGACAAAAGAGGTGGAGATTAAGATAAAGAAGAAAATGTATGCTTATGACAGATGCCAGGTAGAAAATACTATTGAGAACCAGGCTGAATATAGAAGGTCCAGAGGGTAAGTGAAAAAGCAAATAAGAGATGCAAAGAGAGAGCATGAAAAGAGACTGGCAGCAAGCATTAAAGGAAATCCCAAAGTTTTCTATAGGCATATGAATAGTAAAAGGGTGGGAAAAAGGGGAGTGGAGCTGATTAGGGACCAGAAAAGGGATTTACACATGGAGGCAGAGGGCATAGCCGAGGTATTAAATGAACACTTTGCATCTGTCTTTACCAAGGAAGAAGATGCAACCCAGGAAATGGTGAAAAAGGAGGTAAGTCAGACATCAAAGGGGTTTAAAATTGATAAAGAGCGAGTATTAGATAGGCTGTCTGTACTTAAAGTGGATAAAGCACCAGGGCCAGATGAGATGCATCCAAGGATACTGAGGGAAGTGAGGGTTGAAATCGCAAAGGCAGTAGCCATAATTTTTTAAGTCTTCCTTCGACTCAGGGGTGGTGCCAGAGGACTGGAGAATTGCAAACCTTACACCCTTGTTCAAAAAAGGGAGTTAATTAAGGAAAGCCAGCATGGATTTCCTAAGGGAAAATCATGTTTAACAAACTTGCTGCAGTTTTTTGAGGAGGTAACAGAGAGGGTTGATGAGGGTAATGCTGTTGATGTGGTGTACATGGACTTTCAAAAGGCATTTGATACAGTGCCACCCAACAGACTTGTGAGCAAACTTGTAGCTCATGAAATAAAAGGAACGGTAGCAACATGGATACGAAATTGGCTGAGTGACAGGAAACAAAGAGTAGTGGTTAATGGTTTTTCGGGCTGGAGGAAGCTTTGTAGTGGAGTTCCCCAGGGATCAGTGTTGGGACCCTTGCTTTTCCTGATATATATTAATGACCTAGACCTTGATGTACAGGGCACAATTTCAAAATTTGCAGATGATATGAAACTTGAAAGCATTGTGAACTGTGAGGAGGATAGTGTAGAAGTTCAAAAGGACATAGACAAGTTGGTGGAATGGGCAGACAATGGCAGATGAAGTTCAATGCAGAGAAATGTGAAGTGATTCATTTTGGTAGGAAGAACATGGAGAGACAATGTAGAATAAAGGGTACAATTCTAAAGGGGCAGAGGGATCTAGGTGTATATGTGCATACATCATTGAAGATGGCAGGACAAGTTGAGAGAGCAGTTAATAAAGAATACAGTATCCTGGGCTTTATTAATAGGGGCATACAGTACAAGAGCAAGGAAGTTATGTTGAACTTGTATAAGACACTAGTTCGGGCTCAGCTGGAATATTGCATCCAATTCTGGGCACCACATTGAGGAAAGAGGTGAGGACATTGGAGAGAGTACAGAAAATATTCACGAGAATGGTTCCATGGATGAAGAATTTCAGTTATGAAGATAGATTGGAGAAGTTAGGACTGTTTTCCTTGGAGAAGAGAAGGCTGAGAGTTGATTTGCTAGAGGTATTCAAAATCATGAGGGGTCTGGACAGAGTAGATAGAAAGAAACTGTTTCCACTCGTGAAAGGTTCGAGAACGAGAGGGCACAGATTTAAAGTATTTGGTAAGAGAAGCAAAAGTGACATGAGGAAAAACTTTTTCATGCAGTGAGTGGTTAAGGTCTGAAATGCGCTGCCCGAGAACATGGCGGAGGCAGTTTCAATTAAAGCATTCAAAAGGGAATTAGACATAAAAAGGAAGAATGTGCAAGGCTACGGGGAGAAGGCGGGGGAATGGAACTGAGGGAATTGCTCTTTCAGAGAGATGGTGCGGGCACAATGGGCCGAATGGCACTGTAACGATTCTGTGAATCTTTCCTCATTGGTTCTGGAGACAAGAAGGTTGTGCAATCTAGGTGAAACTTTGCTGTACTGCCTTCAAGGCAAGCATATCCTTATTTAGGTACAGAAACCAAAACTGTTCACAGTACTCCCAGGTGTGGTCTCACCTGAGGTCTGTACAATTGCAGCTAGGCTTCCTCACTTTTGTACTCCAGCCCCCTTCCAATAAATGTCAAAATACCATTTGGGTTCCTAATTGCTTACTGTTACCTGCTTTCTGTGTTTCGTATATAGGGCAATCAAATCCCTCTGAACACCAACATTTAATAGTTTCTCATCGTTTTTTTAAAATCTGTTTTCTATTCTTCCTACCAAAGTGAATAATCACACATTTGCCCACATTATACTCCATCTGCCACATTCTTGCTCACTCGCATACCTATCAATATCCCTATGCAGACTCTGGGCTGAATTCTCCCAGCCCCACAGTGGCAAGCCTGAAGGTTGCGTTGGTGGTGGGGTGGGGGGGGGGGGGTGGCGGGCAGTGGAGGAAGTGGAAGAGGGCAGATGAAAAATAGGGAGGAGCTTATGTTTCCCAACATATTCCCGCCAATAGGAAGCTTTCCAAGGGGTGGGCTAGGAAATGGATCTGCTGCCTGCTCCACAGAGGCAGGCAGCTAATTTGCATTGTTAAGGCTCAAATTAGGGGTGATTTTGCGGCCTTTCTGCCATTTTGCTGGCGGCGGAACTGCCCCCCGCTGCATGAGGAAGTTGCCAGCTCAATGAAGGCGGCCTCCTACCAGTAGACTGTGGTGCCAGAGTCAGCAAAAGGCGCATGTGCGGCTCATCAGCAAACTTGCATAAAAACATTCGGTCCTTTCATCTAAGTCATTAATTTACACTGTAAATAGCTGAGGCCTCGCACTGATCCTTGTAGCACTCCACTCTCAACAGCCTGACGTGAAAATGACATGTTTATTCCTACTTCCTGTTTTTTTGTCCTTTAACCATTCCTCAATCCATGCTAATATATTACCTCCCAACCCCATGAGCCCTTATCTTGTGGCACTTTCATGTGGCACCTTATCGCACACCTTTTCAAAATCCAAATATATGTTCCCCTTTATCTGCTCTTCCAGTTACATCATCAAAAATCTAATAGATTTATCAAACACCTTTCTTATAATCCATGTTGACTCTGCCGAATCATATCATGAATTGCTACGTGCCCTGTTTTCGCTTAATAATAGATTCTAGCATTTTCCCAACTAGTGATGTCAGGCTAATTGGTCTGTAGTTCCCTGTTTTCTCTATCCTTCATTTCTTGAATAGTGGTGTTACATTTGCTGAACAAGTTGCAGCCTCCCACACCTGTATACCTATGATGTCTACACAATAACCCAGATTTTGCAGTCAGCAGCGAAGTGACGCCGCTTGCTAAGGACCTCGAAGAAAGTTGCCCATAAAGACACACAGCGATCTCTGTGCCGTGGACTTTACCTTCCCTGGTTAATTCTGTTCTGGCACCAGCTATAGGGAATCGCTGCTGACCAGCAACAGTGATGTCATCAAGTAGGCTGAGCAGCCAACTGAAGATTTCTCACAGACAGCAAAAAACCAGAAATTATCCTTCAATTTTTAATCATTTAGACAGTGAAATAAAAATTGGGTTATGGATCTGGATTTTTTTTTAATCAATGGAGAAATTAGACATCCAAAAATATAAAATTAGTTTTTCAGGGCCAGAGAGGTTGTTCAGTAGTAATTATGACTTGGTACATCATTAAAAGCTAAGTTACATCTCATTCAACAAAGTGTTAACATTTTCAAGGGTTTTTACAACAAGACTAACAACTTAAAAATTGAAAGTTGACATCAAATCAGTGATTTCTAGATAATTTCCAACTTTGAGGACTTCAATAGCTTACCAGGTGGCGGAGTGCAGAAATCATTGACAGAAACGTCTGGTTTCCACATTTAACTGTGCATGAGCAGATGCCAGAAGTCGTTGCCAGTTTTGTAAAGTAATGATGGCAAATGCTGACAGTCTTGCTCTCATTAGAACTGCATAATTCGGGGCATTGCATGCATTAGCCCTTCTTATTCTGCCAATTTTGCTGTTAGATACCACACATTTGTGTACAACTGTAACACCTGGTGTTCTGTTTTGCCCTCCTTTATTATGTTCTCTAGTTCATTTATTCTCTGCTCAAATAGTCAGCCTATGCTATTTGACAGGATCCCAGTTTCTCTTCTATTTTAGTAACACTTATCCACTGAGTCCAGGGTTCCTCCTTCCCAAAAGGTTTCCCAGAAATCCAAATCCTCACTTCCTACACTACACCCATAGGCTAGCATAAGAAAACATGGCTGCCCAATTACTCCCACAATTGGCACCAATAATATTTTAGATAATATCATATTGATTCTTCCCTTAAGTTTTTTTCCTAGCTCTCAGACAATTCTGGACTACACAAGCCCACATCACTGGCTGGAATGCGATCACAACAATGGGTTTCTCCCACATTTCATCAATAGATCATGCACGAGCGAGTTGAGACCCCCACACGTGTACCTGGAAGACAGCATTCCCATTTGTTGTCCTGATTATGTTGCATAATTACAAGCAAATTACAGAAATATGCAAGAACTACAAAATGGTAACAATGGGGGGCATCAACTATTCTAATATTGACTGGGATAAGAACAGCATACAAAGCAAAAAAGGGAAGGAATTTCTAGAATGTGTACTAGAGCAATTTCTGGATCAGTTTGTTTCCAGTCCAATGAGGAAGGAAGCGGTTCTGGAGAATGAAGTGAGGCAAATGGGGTATTGAGTACAAGGGCTGGCAGGTCATGTTACAGTTGTATAAGACTTTGGTTCGGCCACATTTGGAATACTGCGTGCAGTTCTGGTCGCCACATTACCAAAAGGATGTAGATGCTTTGGAGAGGGTGCAGAGGAGGTTCACCAGGATGTTGCCTGGTATGGAGGGCGCTGGCTATGAAGAGAGGTTGAGCAGATCAGGATTATTTTCATTAGAAAGACGGAGGTTGAGGGGGGACCTGATTGAGGTGTATAAAATCATGAGAGGTATAGACAGGGTGGATAGCAAGAAGCTTTTTCCCCCCCAGAGTGGGGGATTCAATTACTAGGGGTCACGAGTTCAAAGTGAGAGGGGAAAAGTTTAGGGGGGATATGGTGGAAAGTTCTTTACGCAGAGGGTGGTGGGTGCCTAGAACGCGTTGCCAGCGGAGGTGGTAGACGCGGGCACGATAGCGTCTTTTAAGATGTATCGAGACAGATACATGAATGGGCAGGAAGCAAAGAGATACAGACCCTCAGAAAATAGGCGACATGTTTAGATAGAGGATCTGGATCGGCGCAGGCTTGGAGGGCCGAAGGGCCTGTTCCTGTGCTGTAATTTTCTTTGTTCTTTATTTCAGTGGGACAGTATTTGGGGAAGAGTGATTGATTTTGTAAAAAGGCTGTGTTTGCTGACAACGCAACTACTAGATGGCGCTGCAGTGGCAGTGGGGGGGGGGGGGGAGTGAGGGGAGAAGCGAGGGGGAGGAAGAGGGGGAGGGGGAACGCGAGGAGAACGCACCCACCACCACCAAGGCCTTTGGCTGCTCTCTCCCAGCTTCCCCCACCTTCGCTCTCTCCCCGCGTTACGCGATGATGTCATCTGCGCATGCGCCAACTAGTCCTGGCAATGCAGAACGCAGCGCGTGCGCAGAGAGTAGAAGCCAATGTGCGCAGATTGGCGCAGTCTGATGACGTCAGCTGCCGGCTGCGTTGTCAATAATCACTTTGTTGTAGGGAAGGAAATCTGCCATCCTTACCTGGGTACCAAGGGCACAGAATGTACTCTGGGTGGGGGACTTCAATGTCCATCACCAAGAATGGTTTGGTAGCACCACCACTGACTGGGCTGGTCGAGTCCTAAACGACATATCTGCTAGACTTGGTCTGTGGCAGGCGGTGAGAGCACCAACAAGAGGGAAAAACCTACTTGACCTCGTTCTCACCAATCTACCTATCGCAGATGCATCTGTCCATGACAGTATTGGTCAGGGTGACCACTACACAGTCTTTGTGAAGACAAAGTCTCACCTTCACATTGACGATACCCATCGTGTTGTGTAGCGCTACTACCGTGCTAAATGGGATAGATTTCGAACAGATCTAGCAACTCAAAACTGGGCATCCATGAGGCGCTGTGGGCCATTAACAACAGCTGCAGAATTATATTCAACCACAATCTGTAACCTCATGGCCTGGCATATCCCCCACTCTACCAATACCATCGAGCTGGGGGACCAACCCTGGTTCAATAAAGCGTGCAAGAGGACATTCTAGGAGCAGTACCAGGTATCCCTAAAAATGAGATGTCAGGCTGGCGAAACTAGAACACAGGACTACTTGCATGCCAAACTGCGGAAGCTATGATATCAAGAAACGGCTGAAGAACATAAGAAAATAAGAACTAGGAGCAGGAGTAGGCAATTCAGCCCCTCGAGCCAGCTCCGCCATTCAATACGATCATGGCTGATCTTATCTCAGCCTCAAGTCCACTTTCCTGCCCGTTCTCCATAAGCCTTCGACCCATTACTGATTAAAAATCTGTCTATCTCCTCCTTAAATTTACTCAATGTCCTGGCATCTACCGCACTCTGGGGTAGTGAACTCCACAGACTCACAACCCTTTGATAGAAGTAATTTCTTCTCATCTCAGTTTTAAATCTGCTACCCCTTATCCTAAAACTATGACCTCTCGTTCTAGATTACACAACCAGAGGAAACATCCTCTCTACTTCAACTTTGGCAAA
>NW_027140858.1:0-60041 GCF_036365525.1 Heterodontus francisci
GTATTGCATCCCCTGTTTGTAGTGAGGGTCGAGAACTTACTGCCTGAAAGGATAGTTGAAGCAGGATCCCTCCACTCAGTGAAAAGGAAACTGGATGTTCACCTCAACTGTCATTATCTGCAGGGCTGTGGATCAAATGCTGGAAGGTGGGATTAGAATAGGTGGATCATTTTACGGCCGCTGCAGACACAATGGGACAAGTGGCCTCTTTCTGTATCTTAAACTTTCTATGACTATATTACGTGAAACACTCACAGTTACGTCCTCAACGAACTTGCTCAGGTTTATCAGGAATGATATTTCATTAAACTTTCCGTGCTGCTTGTCATGTATTAACCGTTGTGTTACAAGCAAGATATATTTTTGTGCTGGGTTATGACCTCTAGAAGTTTCCAACCACCAACATTAGACTGATACTTACAGGGTTTACCCAACCTCTCCTTTTTAAACAGGGTGTAACATTGACAATCCTCCAGACCTCTGGCAACACTCCCATATCCAAGGAGGACTGAAAGATTTTGTCCAGTGCCTCTGTCATTTACACCATTTCTTCCCTCAGTAACTCTCATAATTCCCATCCAGACTGGGTAAATGTTCTACTTTATTGTGGCACAAAAAGTGTTGAATTGAAAGGGGTTAACTGAACCAGTTTGTTCAGTGACTGTAATTAATGTCAGTCTCCATGGACCCTAATGGTGTCACTGGAGGGTTTCCCTCTTCTATTAATACAGGACTCCTTTCAATGTGTTTTCTGAAAGTGTCAGCGGGAGCATCAGCTCCGGCACTCAAAGGGATCCGTGGCTGCAGAGAGATGGTGAAGAGAGATCAGAATCTGAACAATAGATTGGAATGTTACAACAATGGGTCAGAATCTGAGAACAATAGATTGGAATGTTACAACAAGTGACAGGAGTTTATCCTATTGGTTTGACTATCTTACTGCGGATTATTATTGGATAACACTAGAATTGCGGATCTATTATGCTCTGAAGATGATTCAATTTATTTACTGTCCCATCCTCGCTACTATTGGTGTCCCTGGTAAGTCTCTGTATCCAACTATTAGATTCATAAACCATATTTCACTAATTTAGTGTTCTTGTCATTTAAATCGTGAGAAGATTGAAACCATTGTCTTCAGTTTCTGTCACAAGCACCATTCCCTGTCCATGATATGCATCCCCCTCGCTGGCCATTGTCTGAGGCTGAACCAGGAAGTTTACAACCTCTGGTATCTATTTAATGCTGAGCTGAGTTCCTCCCCATATTCTCTCCATCCCCAGCCCGGCCAATTGTTATGGCCAGGTGAGAAGGGGTCAGAGTGGCTCTTCTTTATGTGACTGCAACAGTGTTTGTCCTTTATAAACAGTGCAATAGTAACGTCTCATTGAGTGTTTTACATTTTACCTTTGGTATGATGGTGAAGGAACTGATTGGACAGGTTCTCTTGAGTTTAAACATGAAAGAGGTGAGTTTATTATACTTAACAATCTAAACCCGATCTAAATAAAGTCATTAAAAAAACACAACACACAGTTACACACACAGTCACACGAGAATCACACACACACACACAAATAGATTACAGAGTGAGAAGTAAATTTGTGGTTGGATTTGAGTCCAGAATAAATTTTAAAAAAAACTCATTCTGTGATGTTTGGCGATTCCGTGGTCTTCCAGCTGAAGTTATATTCTTGACGTCTTTTGCTTGTCGAAGTGAGGTTTGTGGCTGGTCCACATTGCTCAGGGTTTTCTTTGAGGCAGACTTGTAGGTGGCTTTCTTCCCCTGGTTACTCTGTCTGTAGCAATCTGTAGGCATGAGGGGCCCACAGTCGAATGTGGTTTTCAAACTTGTGATGTTAGGTGGAGAGAGAGACGGAGAGAGAGAGGTGGTGGGGGGGGGGGGGGGTGGGGGGTGGTGGTCACAGCCCTTCTGCTTCTGCACAGTTTGCATCACTACCTGGTCTGTCTTTGTCCAGGGGAATCTCCCAGCTTTCTCAGAGATGGACAGAAGCTCTCATGACTGCCTCAGTGCATTCTCTGGACCTTTCTAATGATAGAAGTTAGAAACGTCTATCTCCCCAGGGTTCAGGATGCCAGCATTTATACTTGGAGGAGTTTGCTCTTTGAAATTCAATGTGTCAGGGTAGCCTTGTATGCCGTCTTAATGAATGTAATCTTCGGTAATTCAATCACTAGAGCAAGCCAATGATGTAGGTCCAGGCTCATCAGCCATGTGTCTCCTGTCGTAGGCCTTGGAATGTGAAAAGATGTTTCAGATGCCAATTGCGGTGGCCATCTTGGCTGCTAGCTTTTTCAAGCTTTTAGTTTCGGTGACTGCAGCTTTGATAGGAACGGAGGTGCGGGAGCGGACTTACAACTGTGAAGTCAATTTCAGTGTAAGTTTAAAAGTGAATTCCCTTTTGTTTTCGGAGGACCAGGGGACTGCTGGGTAAGTAAAAAGTATATATTTGTGTGGTGGCTGTACCCGAGACACTACACGTGTAGTGTCTCCCACCCACCCTCCTCCTCTAACCAAAATAAAGGACTCTGGTGTGTTGATAAGGTAAGCTTTGTATTTAAGAAGTTCTGCCCGTTGGATTGCTAAGCGAACAAGTTTTGACTTTTTGTTTTTGGTTTTTCAGTAGATTTGTTGGGAATTTAGAATAGTGGGAATGGAGGTTAAGGCAGTTGTATGTTCCTCCTGCAGAATGTGGGAGGTAAGGGTCGCCAAGAGTGTCCCTGCTGACTGCATCTGTGGGAAGTGCACCCAACTCCAGCTCCTCGAGAACCGCGTTAGGGAACTGGAGCTGGAGCTGGATGAACTTCGGATCATTCGGGAGGCGGAGGAGGTTACTGATAGGAGTTATAGGAAGGTAGTCACACCTCAGGTAAAAGAAGTAGGTAGATGGGTTACCGTCAGGGGAAGGAGAGGGAACCAGCAGGCAGTGCAGGGATCCCCTGTGGCCGTTTCCCTCAACAACAGGTATACCATTTTGGATACTGTTGCGGGGGACGACTTACCAGGGGTAAGCAATGGGGTACAGGTATCTGGCACATAGTCTGTCCCTGTTGCTCAGAAAGGAAGGGGGAAGAGGAGCAGAACATTAGTCATTGGGGACTCCATAGTTAGGGGAACAGATAGGAGGTTCTGTGGGAATGAGAGAGACTCACGGTTGGTATGTTGCCTCCCAGGTGCCAGGGTTCGTGATGTCTCGGATCGTGTTTTTGGGATCCTTAAGGGGGAGGGGGAGCAGCCCCAAGTCGTGGTCCACATAGGCACCAACGACATAGGTAGGAAGAGAGATGGGGATTTAAGACAGAAATTCAGGGAGCTAGGGTGGAAGCTTAGAGTGAGAACAAACAGTGTTGTTATCTCTGGGTTGTTGCCCGTGCCACGTGATAGCGAAGCGAGGAATAGGGAGAGAGAGGAGTTGAACACGTGGCTGCAGGGATGGTGCAGGAGGGAGGGTTTAGGTTTCCTGAATAATTGGGGCTCTTTCTGGGGTAGGTGGGACCTCTACAAACAGGATGGTCTTCACCTGAACCAGAGGGGCACCAATATCCTGGGGGGGGGAAATTTGCTAGTGCTCTTCGGGGGGGTTTAAAATAATTCAGCAGGGGAATGGGAACCTAAATTGTAGTGCCAGTGGACAGGATGTTGAGAGTAGTGAGGTCAGGGATATGGTTACAAGGACGGAAGAGGGCACTGGCAAGCAAGAACCTGGTGTAAAGTGTGTCTACTTCAACGCCAGGAGCATCCAGAATAAGGTGGGTGAGCTTGCAGCATGGGTTGGTACCTGGGATCTCGATGTAGTGGCCATTTCGGAGACATGGGTAGAACAGGGGCAGGAATGGATGTTGCAGATTCCGGGATTTAGATGTTTCAGTAAGAACAGAGAAGATGGTAAAAGAGGGGGGGGGGGGGGGTGTGGCATTGTTAATCAAGGAAAGTATTACAGCGACAGAAAGGACGTTTGAGGAATCGTCTACTGAGGTAGTATGGGCCGAGGTTAGAAACAGGAGAGGTGAGGTTACCCTGTTGGGAGTCTTTTATAGAACTCCGAATAGTTCCAGAGATGTAGAGGAAAGGATAGCGAAGATGATTCTCGACAGGAGCGAGAGTAACAGGGTAGTGGTTATGGGGGACTTTAACTTCCCAAATATCGGCTGGAAATACGATAGTTCGAGTACTTTAGATGGGTCAGTTTTTGTCCAGTGTGTGCAGGAGGGTTTTCTGACACAGTATGTAGACAGGCCAACCAGGGGCGATGCAACATTGGATTTGGTACTGGGAAATGAACCCGGCCAGGTGTTAGATTTAGATGTAGGTGAGCACTTTGGTGATAGTGATCACAATTCGGTTAGGTTTACCTTAGCGATGGGCAGGGACAGGTATATACCGCAGGGCAAGAATTATAGCTGGGGAAAAGGAAATTATGATGCGATTGGGCAAGATTTAGGATGCGTAGGATGGGGAAGGAAACTGCAGGGGATGGGAACAATCCAAATGTGGAGCTTATTCAAGGAGCAGCTACTGTGTGTCCTTGATAAGTTTGTACCTGTCAGGCAGGGAGGAAGTTGTCGAGCGAGAGAGCCGTGGTTTACTAAAGAAGTTGAAGCGCTTGTCAAGAGGAAGAAGAAGGCTTATGTTAGGATGAGACGTGAAGGCTCATTTAGGGCGCTTGAGAGCTACAAGCTAGCCAGGAAGGATCTAAAGGGAGAGCTAAGAAGAGCAAGGAGAGGACACGAGAAGTCATTGGCGGATAGGATCAGGGAAAACCCTAAGGCTTTCCATAGGTATATCAGGAATAAAAGAATGACTAGAGTTAGGTTAGGGCCAATCAAGGATAGTAGTGGGAAGTTGTGTGTGGAATCAGAGGAGATAGGGGAAGTGTTAAATGAATATTTTCCGTCAGTATTTTCAGTAGAGAAAGAAAATGTTGTTGAGAATACTGAGATTCAGGCTACTAGGCTAGATGGGATTGAGGTTCACTAGGAGGAGGTGTTAGCAATTTTGGAAAGTGTGAAAATAGATAAGTCCCCTGGGCCAGATGGGATTTATCCTAGGATTCTCTGGGAAGCTAGGGAGGAGATTGCAGAGCCTTTGTCCTTGATCTTTATGTCGTCATTGTCGACAGGAGTAGTGCCGGAAGACTGGAGGATAGCAAATGTTGTCCCCTTGTTCAAGAAGGGGAGTAGAGACAGCCCTGGTAATTATAGACCTGTGAGCCTTACTTCGGTTGTGGGTAAAATGTTGGAAAAGGTGATAAGAGACAGGATTTATAATCATCTTGAAAAGAATAAGTTCATTAGAGATAGTCAGCACGGTTTTGTGACGGGTAGGTCGTGCCTCACAAACCTTATTGAGTTTTTCGAGAAGGTGACCAAACAGGTGGATGAGGGTAAAGCAGTGGATGTGGTGTATATGGATTTCAGTAAGGCGTTTGATAAGGTTCCCCACGGTAGGCTATTGCAGAAAATACGGAAGTATGGGGTTGAAGGTGATTTAGAGCTTTGGATCAGAAATTGTCTAGCTGAAAGAAGACAGAGGGTGGTGGTTGATGGCAAATGTTCATCCTGGAGTTTAGTTACTAGTGGTGTACCGCAAGGATCTGTTTTGGGGCCACTGCTGTTTGTCATTTTTATAAATGACCTGGAAGAGGGTGTAGAAGGGTGGGTTAGTAAATCTGCAGATGACACTAAGGTCGGTGGAGTTGTGGATAGTGCCGAAGGATGTTGTAGGGTACAGAGGGACATAGATAGGCTGCAGAGCTGGGCTGAGAGATGGCAAATGGAGTTTAATGCGGAAAAATGCGAGGTGATTCACTTTGGAAGGAGTAACAGGAATGCAGAGTACTGGGCGAATGGGAAGATTCTTGGTTGTGTAGATGAACAGAGAGATCTTGGTGTCCAGGTGCATAAATCCCTGAAAGTTGCTACCCAGGTTAATAGGGCTGTTAAGAAGGCATATGGTGTGTTAGCTTTTATTAGTAGGGGTGTCGAGTTTCGGAGCCATGAGGTCATGCTGCAGCTGTACAAAACTCTGGTGAGACCGCACCTGGAGTATTGCGTGCAGTTCTGGTCACCGCATTATCGGAAGGATGTGGAAGCTATGGAGAGGCTGCAGAGGAGATTTATTAGGACGTTGCCTGGTATGGAGGGAAGGTCTTCCGAGGAAAGGCTGACGGACTTGAGGTTCTTTTCGTTGGAGAGAAGGAGGAGGAGAGGTGACTTAATAGAGGCATATAAGATAATCAGAGGGTTAGATAGGGTGGATAATGAGAGTCTTTTTCCTCGGATGGTGATGGCAAACACGAGGGGACATAGCTTCAAGTTGAGGGGTGATGGATATAGGACAGATGTCAGAGGTAGTTTCTTTACTCAGAGAGTAGTAAGGGCGTGGAACGCCCTGCCTGCAGCAGTTGTAGATTCGCCAACTTTAAGGGCATTTAAGTGGTCATTGGATAGACATATGGATGAAAATGGAATAGTGTAGGTCAGATGGTTTCACAGGTCGGCGCAACATCGAGGGCCGAAGGGCCTGTACTGCGCTGTAATGTTCTAAAAAAGGTTAACTGTTGGATGTTTTCTATTAAAAGTTTAGTGTAAGTTTCCAATCGATGAATTAAAATTCCTTATTTGGCATATTGTGTTGTCTTGACACCGCCACAGCTCATGGAAAGAAATGTGATTATAGGAACATTTCATTACAGAATTGTGGGAAGAAAACGAAAGAAATACACATTCATTCTCAATAATCACTTCTCAAATTCACACATTAATCTTAGAATTACTGCAGCTGACATTGTCTGTTACAGCTGTACTGATTTAATTTTTTTGCCGTTTTGTCTGGGATGGTTATGTGTCGGGTTCGACCCTGGACAACGCATCACCAATTGTTTGTTTTCCTTTTCTCTCCTCTAATGAAGTTTTAACTATTCAGGTACTATGCACCTTGATAATCTTTCTCCCTCAACCGACAGTGTGTAATAACTTTAATAAAAGCAAAATACTGCGGATGCTGGAAATCTGAAACAAAAACACGAAATGCTGGAATCACTCAGCAGGTCTGGCAGCATCTGTGGAAAGAGAAGCAGAGTTAACGTTTCGGGTCAGCGATCCTTCTTCGGGTCGCTGACCCGAAACGTTAACTCTGCTTCTCTTTCCACAGATGCTGCCAGACCTGCTGAGTGTGTAATAACTTGTTTTTTTAGACCATGTGAGGTGTCTGAGATTTCCTCTGGGTCTTTGTTCTTGCTGAGTTCGGCTTTGAAATTGTTGGGTTTAATGAGCTTTGGGTTTGGGACCTGATCATTCTGTTCTTCAGTGGGTTGATCCACACTGACCTTACTTTTAGCTTTCTGGTGAGGTGCACAAGTGCTGTTTACTTTAGGGTATTTTCCCTTCACTTTTCCCTTAACTATGGGAAGGAACTTTTTTTTATCTACCCTATGTCTTTTACGACATTACTGCTAGGAGGTGTCTATCCAGCTTTCACTGCACTCTCCAGCGGCACTTCGACCAGGTGAGCCATCTCCCTCACCATTGACATGCCTTTTTGGGACCTTTCCTTGTCCTTGCACGTTTCTGTAAATGCTATTAGCAGCCTTTTTCGGGTGCATCTTTGACCTGCATTTAATGAGGACAGTGTGTGGTCCAATTTATCTAACATTTCAGGGTTGGCAAACCGGAGAGTGGGGGGTTCCAGTAGGGAATTCTTCTGGCCATCCTCTAACCTGTCCTCACTGTCCTTTTCAATCCTCCCCTCCTGACTGTCTGACAGATCTGTACTTGTCTGTCCCCTCCACAGCATTTACTTTTTTTACTTTGGTCTGGGATGTCAATTAAATAATTTATCTGACTATTCCTTTTGCCACTCGATATGGACCACTGAACTGGGCTTTAAGGG
The DNA here is from genome assembly GCF_036365525.1 of Heterodontus francisci. NCBI lineage: Eukaryota > Metazoa > Chordata > Chondrichthyes > Heterodontiformes > Heterodontidae > Heterodontus > Heterodontus francisci. The sequence goes on from NW_027140858.1 coordinate 7,913, forward strand.
GTTCACCGTGCATTGGGAGTATTAACAATACATGGTTTCTGGGATGACATGTTCCAGCCTTGGCATTTCTGTCTGCTTACCTTTTCATAGCTGCCTGTGAGATCTTTTGGTGTTACTGAGCCATTGCACAGCCTCTTGTGAGCCGCTCCCAGAGCACGGAAATGTGGTCTAACATGGAAGACTCATCCCTGTGTCCCAAAAACGTCTTCTTGATTAATTTAAGAGGACCACTCACCTCGTGTCCATAAACTAATTCAAAGAGACTAAAGCCAGTGGAATCATTAGATAAGTCTCAGTAACCAGCAGGAGAAATCCCATCCCTTTGTCCCAGTCATGGGGTTGCTCATTGCAGTATGTCCTGATCATTGTCTTTAGGGTCTGGTGGTACTGCTCCAAAGCCCATTGTGACTGTGGATGGAAGGCTGAGGACTTTATTTATTTACTTATTTTATTTATTTAGAGATGCAGCACTGAAATAGGCCCTTCAGCCCACCGAGTCTGTGCCAACCATCAACCACTCATTTATAGTAATCTTACATTAATCCCATATTCCTACCACATCCCCACCATACCTCAACCCCCCTACCACCAACCTATACTAGGGCCCTATCAACCTGCAAGTCTTTGGCTGTGGGAGGAAACCGGAGCACCTGGTGAAAACTCACGTGGTCACAGGAAGAACTCGCAAACTTCGCACAGGCAGTGCACAGAATCAAACGCGAGTCGCTGGAGCTGTGAGGCTGCGGTGCTCCGGATTACCCATGACCTTTTCAAAACTACTGGACATAAAATGTGTGCCCTGATCCGACTGGATCTCAGCATGAAGCCCATATAGTGTAAAGAATTGAGTTAGCCCCTTCACCACTTCCTTGGCAGAGATAGTTCTTCGGGCGAATGGCCTCTGGGAATCGGGTCACCACATCCATAATGGTGAGAAGATACTGTTAGTCCCGTTATATTTTCAGCAGGGGTCCCACACAATATACCAGCATTCTGCTGAAGGGTTCCCACAACCTGGCACGTGAGACCAATTTTACAGAAATCCGCCACATCTTTGTGGAATTGTGGCCAGTCAAAATGCTGTCTTCTGCGGTCTTCGATTTTTCATATACTGACATGTCCATCCATTAGAAGTTCGTGGGCCATTGTTAATATTTCTTTAAGGGACTTCAGCGGCACCACTATCTGGTGAACATCTGTCCACTCTTCATCCGCTGTTCCATGGGGAGGTCTCCACTTCCTCATTAGCTCCTCATTCTTTAAATAGTAACAGTCTGCAACTCCCTCTGCTTCAGTTTTGGTTTTTACAGTCTGTGCTATTTTTTAACGTTGGGTCGGGTTGTGGAGCCTCAAAAAAGGAAGAACTGTTTAACACATTCTTTGGGTCCTCTAACTTCCCAACGAAGGTTTCAGACAACCAGACAGTCGGGTCATCCGTCTGCAGTGTCAGTTCAGGGGATTGTTTGGCCATGGACAGAGTCACCACACAATCAGGGATTTCTGCTGTAACTACTCTGTCTCCCGGACCTCTTTTGGTCTCTCTAGAACTACTGGGGAAGCTGCCACATTTTCCTCTGTCAGATCATTACCCAGGAGCAGTTCGACCCATCAATCAATAAACTAGGGACAATCCGCATGGTAAAGGGTCATGAAACTGGGTCAAACGCCAACTGCACCGGATATAAGTGTATGGACATATACTGTCTTCCGATACCATTCACTAACGCTCTAGCATTCACTACACTTTCTTTTTCCCAGCAGAAGGGCTCTGCATCCTTGAATATGACTATTGGTTTACTTCCCTCACTCAAGGGGTATGGTTTCACTTTTCCTTAGGATACAAATTCCTGGTAGCTCTCAAGGATTTTGTTTATTTTTCCCGCCCTCTCTGTGGTAGGTTTACTGGGTCTGACTGCCGCAGTTGGAGGCACAGCCTGATCTGTTGTGATTTCCATCAGGGCCCTTTTACCTGCTATGATCTGGTGGACCCTGATTAATCCTCCAGGTTTTCCCCGTCACTTGCATCATTCAGCTCGATGGCGACCTACCTTATTACACTGGAAACACACAGGTCTTCGGCCGTTTCTCCTGCTCTCAGTACCGTCCTATTTGACCTGAGGATGGGCCCCCGTGTGTCCAGCTTTTCCTCCTTGCCCTTGGCTGTTCGGGTTTCTATAACCACCCCACACCCCCCCCCCCCCCCCCCGCCCCATCTTTTATTCTAGGGTCTTTGTGGTGACCAGGGAAGTGTTTCCCTTTGGGGTTAAGGCCTTGTGTACAAGGGAAAATTCATCACCAGAATTGCAACTTGTCCAGCTCTTTGAACCCTTTGTTCCTCTTTGTGGGTTTTAATGGGAGGGGGAGCGAGTTTGTGAACTCCTTGAGATGGATCACCACTCTGAGGTTTCGATATGTGGGCTATAATATGAGTGTTTGTATCCACTGGTCAAAAGTAAACACAAAAACTGACTTTAAATATTCTTTAGCGACCTAAAAATGAAACATTTGGCGAAGACAAATGTGGGTCCAATACAGGCAGTGTCAGGGGAATGTACAATGGTGAAGAGAGAAATGGCAGTGAAACTAAATGATTACTTTGTGTCTGCCCTCATTGAGGAAGATACAAGGAAATTTCCAGACTTAGAGATCCAAGGGATTAGGGAGATTGAGGAAGTGAAGGAAATTAATATTAGTAAGAATGTTGTATTGGAGAAATTAATGGGGCTGAAGTTTGATAAGGCGCCAGGATCTGATATTCTGCATCCCAGGGTGTGGGAAGAGATAGCTATGGAGATGGTGGCTGCATTGGTGATCATCTTCAAAAATTCTATAGATTCTGGACCGGTTCCTGTAGCTTGGAAGGTAGCAAATGTCACCACACTATTTAAGAAGGGAGGGAGAGAGAAAACAGGGAATTATAGACCTGCTCTCATACATCAGTCGTTGGGAAAATGCTGGGATTTTATTCTAAAGGATGTGATAAATGGACAGTTGGATAATAATCTGTTTGGGCATCGTAAACATGGATTTATGAATGAGAAATCATGTTTGGCGAACCTGTTGGAGTTTTATTGGGCATGTTACTAACAGAATTGATAAAGGGGAGTCGGTGGACGTGTTCTCCTTGGATTTTCAGAAGGTTTTTGATAAAGTACCCCACAGGAGGTTGGTTAGCAACATTAAAACACATGGGATAGGAGGTAATATACTGGCATGGATTAAAGATTGGTTAACAGGCAGAAAACAGAGAGCAGGAAGAAACGGGTCGCTCTCACTGTGGCAGCTGTGACTATTTGGGTACCGCAATGATCAGTACTTGGGCCCCAGCTGTTAACAATATATGTCAATGATTTGGATGTGGGGACCAAATGTAGTATTTCCAAGTTCGCAGATGACACAAAACTAGGTGGAAATGCATGTTGTGAGGTAGATGCAATGCGTCTTCAAGGGGATTTGGACAGACATTGTGACTGGGAAAGAACATGGCAAATGGAATGTAATATGGGCAAATATGAGTTATCCACATTGGTAAGAGGAACAGATGTGCAGAGTATTTCTTAAATAGTGAAAAATTAGGAAGTGTAGATGTACAAACGGACCCGGGTGTCAGTAAATCACTGAAAAAGATGCAGGTGCAGCAAGCAATCGGGAAGGCTCATGGTATGTTAGCCATTATCAGGAGATGATCTGAGTACAGGAGTAGTTAAGTCTTGCTTCATGTGTATAGAACCTTGCTTAGACCACACCTGGAATATTGTGTGCATTTTGGGTCACTTGACTTCAGGAAGGATATTATTGTCATAGAGGGAGCGCAATGAAGGTTCACCAGACTTGTTCCCGGGATGGCGGGACAGTTCTATGAAGAGAGATTGGGGAAACTGGGCCTGTATTCTCTAGAGTTTCAAAGAATGTGTCGGGATCTCATTGAAACGTATGAAATAATTAAAGGGATAGACAGCGTAGACGTATGTACGAAAATTCCCCTGGTTGTGGAGTCTGGAACTAATGGATACAATTTCAAAATAAGGGGGAAGCCATTTAGGACAGAGACGAGGAGAAAACTTTGACTCAGAGGTTTCTGAATCGTTGGAATTCTGCATCCCAGGCGGATGTGGAATATCAGTCGTTGAGCATATTTAAAGTATAGATTGACAGATTTCTAACTACAAATGACAAAAAAGGAGATATGGAGATTATGTGTGAAAAAGGCATTGAAGTGGATGATCAGCCATGGTCATATTGAATGGTGGAGCAGCCTCGATGGGCTGAATGGCCTACTCCTGCTCCGATGTCCCTATGTTCGGAAGCAGCTTAACTCTTTCAAACTCGAGGTCAGTTTAGTCAGGCTGCTTTCTGAGGGTTTGGAATGTTTGACGGTACACTTCCGGTACTATTTCATGTACACCCAGGATAGCAATTTTAGTCATCTCATAATCTGATGAACTTTCATCTGGCAATAGTGAATAAATCTCATGGGATTTTCCTGTTATTTTGTTTTGTAAAAACAGTGTCCAGCTCTCTGACGGCCATTTCAGTTGCATTACAAGCTTTTCACAATTGACGAAAAATTCTGCCACATCCTCCTCATTGAACTTTGTCATGAACTGGGAGAACTTTAAGAGATCAGCACATGGTCCTGAGCTAGGGGCAGCTCCCTCACTAGCTGTGCCTTCACTGGGTGTTTGGGTCTTCCTCTAGTTGTTTGAGCCGGCTTACCTCCCTTTCCTCATTCTCATTCTGGAACACTCTTAGTTTTTCCCTTTCTTGACACTCACTCTGCTCGTTCTCGCTCTCTCTGGAATTCTAATTCCAGTCCATTCTGTTCTAGTTCTACCTTAGCTAACATTACTCTATCTGTTAGTGATTCTAACCCTGTTTGAGTCTTCAGCTTCAAGTGAAATATGGTTGGCCAAAAGTCTTAGGATTTCGGGTTTCCTCCCTTTTGGACGGATAGTAATCCCTAACTGTCCAGCAACATTACTCAACTTTTCAACAGACAGGGCTTTTAACCTGTAGCGAGTTACTTCACTCTGTATGCAACTCCTTTATTGGGAATGTAACTTCTTTAGTCAGAAAGGGAGGGAAACAGAAAAGAGGAAACTACAGGCAAGTTAGCATCACATCTGTCTGAGGTAAAATGTTAGAAGCTATTATTAAAGACAGTGTAGCCGGCACTTAGAAAAGTTCAACGTAATCAGGCAGAATCAAAATGGTTTTATGAAAGGGAAATCATGTTTAATCAATTTGTTGGAGTTCTTTGAAGAGATACCATGTGCTGGGGAGAAAGGGGAACCGGTGGATGTACTGTACATAGATTTCCAGGAGGCAATTGATAAGGTGCCACATCAAAGGTTTTATGAAAATAAAAGCTCATGGTAAAGGGGTAACATGTTGGCATGGATAGAAGATTGGTTAGCCAACAGAAAAAAGGCAGTAGGCATAAATGGGCCACTTTCTGGTTGGCAAGATGTAACGAGTGGTGTGCCACAGGGATCAGTACTGGGACCTCAACTTTTTACAGTTTATATAAATGACTTGGATGAAGAGACCGAAGGCATGGTTGCTAAATTTGCTGATGACACAAAGATGAGTAAGAAAGTAACACGTGATGGGGACATAAGGAGGCTGCAAATGAATATAGATATAGTAAGTGAGTGCGTAAAGACCTGGGAAATGGAGTATAATGTGGGAAAATGGGAAATTGTCCATTTTGGCAGGAATTATAAAAAAAGAAGCATATTATCTAATGGTGAGAGATTGCAGAGCTCTGAGATGCAGAGGGATCTGAGTGTCCATGTGCATGAATCACAAAAGGTGAGTATGCATGTTCAGAAAGTAACTAGGAAAGCTAATAGAATGTCATCGTTTATCGCAAGGGTAATTGAATACAAAAGTAAGGATGCTATGCTTCAGCTACAGAGGGCATTGGTGAGACCACATCTGGAGCACTGTGTCCATTACTGGTCTCCTTATTTAAGGAAGGACGTAAATGCATTGGAAGCAATTCAGAAAAGGTTTACCAGACTAATACCTGGAATGGGTGGACTGTCTTATGTGGGAATATTGGAAAGGCTCGGCTTATATCCACTGGAATTTAGAAGGGTAAGTGGCGACTTGATTTGAACATCTAAGATCATGAGCGGTCTTTACAGGTTGCATGTGGAAAGATGTGTGTATCTTGGTGTATCTAGAATTAGGGGTCACTATTTAAAAATGAGGGCCCGCCCATTTAAAACAGAGATGAGGAGAATTTTTTTCTCTGAGGGTTGTGAGCCTTTGGAATTCTCTTCCTCAAAAGGCAGTGAAAGAGAGACTTTACGTACGTGTAAGGCAGAGATAGATAGATTTTTGATAAGCAAGGGGGCGAAAGATTATCGAGGGTAGGTGGTAATGTGGAGTTGAGGTTTCAATCAGATTGGTCATAATCTTACAGAATGGCAGAGTAGGATTGAGGGGCCGAGTGGCCTACACCTGCTCCTAATTCATATGTTCATATGTTCAGATGCTCTGTCTTCGAACGTGGGCATTTCAGTGTTCCAGCAGTGAAAGCCACAATAAAACCTTCATGGACATTTTAAGTTTTTTCTCAGGATCAATTGTTTGTCCCTACTTCCAATTTCTCATTTGTTATTGGTTTACGATCACTAGAACCTCCAGATTTCTGTGACAGCCAGGTGAGTAGGGGCCCAGGCTCCCCTCTTGTCTTTTATCTTATTTCACCACAACAGAGTTTATTACTTTTTAGCCGTGGACGTGCTGACCACCTCAGTGAGTATTTTACCTTTTATCTTTGTTGTGATCGTGAAAGAGCCAATAGGAGAGGTTTTCCTGAGTTTAAACAAGAGGTGAGTTTATTATACTTAACAATCTAAGCTGTATCTAAATAAAATATTAAGAATATACGCTTCACATTCACGCACACACTCACACGAGAATCACACACAAATAAATTAGAGTGAAAAATAAATTTGTGATGGATTAGAGTCCAGAATAAATACATTTTAAAGAAAAACGTCTGTGAAGTTGGATAATTCTCTGGTCTGCATTTTCCCACCTTTAGTTATGCGTTTCATGTCATCTGCAAGAGTTGCAATTATGTTTTTTTTATGTATACGTTTGTGTCATTTATATATCTATCTATATGCCAGGAACGGCACTGGTTCTAATACCGAAACCTGCGAAACAGCACTGCATACTCCCCCTCCCCCAGTCTGAACAATGTCTGTTCACCACTTCTCTCTGCTTTCTGTCCCTGAGTCAGTATCATATCCACACTATCATTGTCACATTAGTCCATATGTTCCATTTTTCATAACAAGTCTATGTAATGGCATTTAATCACCGCCCTTTTGAAAGTCTGTACACATAACACAAAACATGTTATCCTCATCAACAGTCACAGTTATGTCATCAACGAACTTGATTAAGATTATCAGACATGATTTTCCATTAACCTATCCGTGCTGTTTGTCATTTATAATCCCATATTTTCACAAGAAAGATATATTTTTGAGCTGGGTTCTGGCCTCTTGTAATTTCCAACCACCGACATTAGACTGACTGACAGGATTTATCTAATCTCTCCTTTTGTAACAGGGAGTAACATTTACAGCCCTCCAGTCCTCTGTCGTGACTCCCATATCCAAGGAGGATTGGAAGATTCTGACCAGTGCCTCTGCTATTTCCACCATTCCTTCCCTCAGCAACAGTCTCCATTGTTTTATCAAAGAACTGCATAAAGTTCAGTTTTCCTAATCTGTCTATTGAATGACACTTTATCAAACACATTTTGAAAGTCTATAAATATAACTTAAATCACACCACCCTCATCAACCCTCTCCATTGTTTCATCAAAGAACTCCATCAAGCTTAACTCACCACCACCTCTCTCCTCTCCTCCACTGTTGTTAAATTATCAAACTGCTTATCTGATATCCAGTACTGGATGAGCAGAAATATCCTCCAATTAAATATTGGGAAGATTGAAGCCATTGTTTTCACTGCCGACTCCAACTCTGTTCCCTTGCTATTGATTCCATCCCTCTCCCTGCTAACCGTCTGAGATTCAGACAGTCTGTTTACAACCTTGGTGTCATATTCGGGACAACATTAATAGGCACATGGACAAATGTGGGTCAATTGAGGAAAATCAGCATGGATTTGTTAAGGGGAAAATGGTGTTTAACAAACTTACTGGCGTTTTTTGAAGAGGTAAAAAGGAAGCCTGATGAGGGCAATGCTGTGATGTGGTGTAAATGGAATTCCAAAAAGCATTTGATAAAGTGTCACACAACAGACTTGTGAGCAAAGGTACTGCTAATCAAATGAAAAGGACAGTAGCAACATGAAATTAAACTGGTTGAGTGACAGGAAACAGAGATTAGTGATTAATGGATGCTTTTCGGGCTGGAGAAAAGTTTGTAGTGGAATCAAAACAAAATAATGCAGATGCTGGAAATCTGAAATTGAATCAGAAAGTGCTGGAAATACTCAGCAGTGTCTGTGGAGAGAGAAACAGAGTTAATATTGCAGGCTTGTGAGCTTCCATCAGAACTGGCTTAGGTTCGAAATGTAATAGGTTTTAAGCAAGTGAAGCGGGAGTGGAGGGTGTAAACACAAGAACAGAAATGTAGTCATGAGAGCGGGGGTGGGGGATGGAGTGTGTTGAAATGACAAGCGAGCGGAAGCTCAGGGTCATGCTTTTGGACTGAGCAGAGGTGTTCCACAAAGCGGTCACCCAATCTGCGTTTGACCTGCTGTGGTGTTCCAGTGAACATCAATGTCAGCTCGAGGAACAGCACCTCTTTGTCCATTCTACAGACTTCTGGAGTAAACATTGAGTTCAGTAATTTCAGGGAATGACTGGTCCATTTTTATTATTATTTTGTTTCATCAGTTTTTTTTTACCATGTGCCAGACTAAAACTGGGATTTTTATGTTGGTGCTTTTAGCTCGGGCTGTTCATTATTCTGTCATTTAATACCTGCTCTGCACTAATGCTTTGTCTTTCACCACACCATGAGCACACTTTCTTTGCCTTTGCCCCATGACCTCCTGGTCAGTTAATCTCTCTGACCCTCTGTTCTATCAACACCCCTTTTGCTCCATTTTGCCGCATCCCTGCTTTATCTGCTTCAAACTTGATATTTCTAACCTTTTCCAGTTCTGATGAAAGATCACAGATCTGAAACATTAACTCTGTTTCTCTCTCTCAACTCAGATGGTGCCAGACCTGTTGCGTATTTCCAGCATGTTAAGTTTTTTTATTTAGGATTTGTGGTGGAGGTCCCCGGGGATCAGTGTTAGGACCCTTTTTCTTCCTGATATATATTAATGACCTGGAGCTTGGTGTACAGGGCACAATTTCAAAGTTTGTAGATGATGCAAAACTTGGAAACATTGTGAACTGTTAGGAGGATAATATAAACCTTAAAAAGGACATAGACAAATTGGTGGAATGGGCAGACAGGTGAAGTTCAATGTGAAGAAATGTGAAGTGATTCATTTCGTAGGAAGGACATGGAGGGAAAATATAGAATAAAGGTTGCAATTCTAAAGGGGGTTCAGGAGCAGAGGGACCTGGGTGTATATGTGCATCGGTCATTGCAGGTGGCAGGACAGGTTGAGAGAGTTTTTCATAAAGCCTACAGTATCCGGTTGCATGGAATACAAGAGTGAGGAGGTTGTTTTGAACTTGTATAAGACACGAGTTCGGCCTCGGCTGCAGCGTTACGTGTAGTTCTGGGCACATTAGATAACGTGAAGACATTGGAGAGTGTGAAAAAACATTCACAAGAATGGTTCCAGGGATGAAGAATACCAGTTAAGAAGATAGACTGGAGAAGTTGGAACATTTTCCTTGGAGAAGAGAAGGCTGAGAGGAGATTTGATAAACGTCTGCAAAATTATGAGGTGTCTGGACACAGTTGATAGGGAAAAACTGTTCCCATTCCTGAAAGGATCGAAAACGAGAGGACAAAGAATTAAAGTAATTGGTAAAAGCAGCAGAAGTGACATGAGGAAAACATTTTCATGCAGCGAGTGTTAAGGTCTGGAATGCACTACCTGAGAGTGTGGTGGAGGCAGATTCAATCGAGGCATTCAGGAGGAAATTGGATAGTTATCTGAAAAGGAAGATTGTACAGAGTTACAGGGAGAAGGCAGGGGAGTGACACTAGATGAATTGCTCTTTTGGAGAGCCAGTGCAGACACGGTGGACAGAATGGCCACCTTCTGTGCTGTAACAATTCTGTGACTCTGTGGCATTCGACCACAAAATGAGCTTCCAACCTCTTATTCGTGCCATCACTATGACGACCTATTTCCACCTCAAGAACATCGCCCAACTTCACCCCTGTCTCAACTCATCTGCTGGTGAAGCTCTCCTTCATGCTTTCATTACCTGTAGACTAGACAATTCAAACTCATTCTCCCACATTCTACTATCTGTAAACTCGAGGTCATCTAAAACTCTGCTGCCTGTGTGTTAACTCACAACAAGTCCCATTCCCCGATCACTGACCGACATCAGCTCACAGTCAAACAATATCTTGATATTAAAATTCTCAACACGTTTTCAAATCCCTCCATTGCCTCATCCCTCACTATCTCTGTAATCTCCTCCTGCCCGACAACCCTCTGATATATCTTTGCTCCTCCAATTCTGGCCTCTTGTGCATTCCTGATTTTAATTGCTCCACCATCGCTGGCTGCACCTTCAGTTGTTCGGTCCAGAGCTCGGGAATATCCTCCCTACACAGCTTTACCTCTCCACCTCACTTTTATCCTTTCAGACACTCCTTTAAAAGTTGCCTCTTTGACCAAGCTTTTGGTCTCCTAACCTAATATCTCCATTTGTGGTTCAGTGTTATACTTTGTTTCATAATGCTGCTGTGAAGTACCTTGGGATAAGTTCTTGTTGAAGTTTTCCAGACATGATTTGTCATTAGCATATCCGTGCTGCTTGAAATTTATTACGCTATGTTTTTCCAACCAACGAATATTTCTGTTCTGGGATGTGAAATTTCCCCACCACTGACGTCAGATGGACTGGACACTACAGGGTCTACTCCATCTCTCCATTTGTAATCAGGGTGTAACATTTACAACCCTCCAGTCCTCTGTCACACTCCCATATCCAAGGAGAATTGAAAGATTATGTCATGTGCCTCTACCAGTTCCACCATTCCTTCCTTCAGCAATCCTTATACATCCCATCCCTACTGGATAAATGTTCTATTTTATTCTGGTACAAAAGGTGTTGGATTGAAAGGGGTTAACTGAAACTGCTGTTTAGTGACTGTAATTAAAGTCAGTCTCCATGGACTCCAATTGTGTCACTGGAGGGTTTCCCTCTTCTATTAATAAGGGACTGCTTTCAATGTGTTATTCCATAGTGTTAGCGGGAGCATCAGCCCCGGCACTAACAGGGATCAATAGCTCCTGAGAGAGGGAGAGGATAGATCAGAATCTGAGAACAATAGATTGAAATGTTACAACAATGGATCAGAATCTGAGAACAATTGACTGGAATGTTACAACAATGGGTCAGAATCTAAGAACAATTGACTGGAATGTTACAACAATGGTTCAGAATCTCAGAACAATAGACTGGAATGTTACAACAATGGGCAGGAGTTTCATTTGGGAGTTTGACTCTCTTTCTGCAAATTATGGTCGGTTCTCATTAGACTATCGGATCTATCTCGCATTGAAGATTGTGCAACACTTTTACTATCCTATCCTTGCTATTATCGGTGTCCCTGGTAAGTCTCTCCATCTAGCTATGAATGTTATAAACTAAGTTTAGCAACATTAATGTTCTTGTCATTTAGTCTGCCCTCCTTGCTGCATTTGTTATCCCTGGCAAAACTCTATCTCCGGCTATGAGATCCATAAACCATTGCTACTTGTATTAGAGTTCATGTAAGTTACTCTACCATCTTTTCTGCTGTTGCTGCCCCTGCTAAGTCCCTATTTCCCGCTAAGTGATCTGTTAACTCTGTTTCACTGAAATAATGTTCTTTCAATTTAAATTTTGGGAAGAGTGGAGCTCGTGCCATCAGTCTCCATAGGAAATTCTGTCCTTATCCATGAACACGTACCCCTAACTGGCTAATATCTGAGGTTTAATCAGACAGTTTGCATCCCCTGCGTTCTATGTAACCCTGAGCTGAGTTCTGACCCCTTAATCTCTCCAGGACCAACCCTGCCGACTACCAGCTCTGCAATATCACCCGTCTGCCTCAGCTCATCTGATACATAAATCCTCATCTGTGCCCTTGTTAACACAGATAGAAACACATAGAAACACACATGGAAAATAGGAGCAGGAATAAGCCATTCGGCCCTTCGAGCCTGCCCAGCCATTCATTATGATCATGGCTGATCATCCAACTCAATGACTTGTTCCCGCTTTCCCCCATATCCTTTGATCCCTTTCATCCTAAGAGCTATATCTAACTGCTTCTTGAAAACATGCAATGTTTTGTCCTCAACTGCTTCCTGTGGTAGCGAATTCCACGGGCTCATCACTCTCTGGGTGTAGGAATTTCGCATCTCAGTCCTGAAAGGTTTACTTCATATCTTTAGACTATGACCCCTGGTTCTGGACTCCCCCACCATCGGGGACATCCTTCCTGTATCTGTTTTGTCAAGTCCAGTTAGAATTTTATAGGTTCCTATGAGATCCCCCATCATTCTTCTGAACTCCAGCGAACATAATCCAAACCGACTCAATCTCTCCTCATACGTCAGTCCCGCCATCCAGGGAATCAATCTGGTAAACCTACAGCAAGAACATCCTTCCTTAGATAAGGAGACCAAAGCTGCACACAATATTCCACGTGTGGCCTCACCAAAGCCCTGTATAATTGCATCCCTGCTCCTGTACTCGAATCCTCTCGCTGTGAAGGCCAACATACCATTTGCCTTCTTTACTGTCCTTTGCACCTGCATGCTTACCTGCAGTGACTGGTGTACAAGTACACCCATCTCTCCTTGCATATTCCCCTCTCTCAGTTTATAGCCATTCAGATAATAATCTGCCTTCCTGTTTTTGCTACCAAAGTGGATAACCTCACATTTATCCACATTGTACTGCTTCTGCCATGCATTATCCCACTCACTCAACTTGTCCAAATCGCACTGAAGCCTCTCTTCATCCTCCTCACAACTTACCATCCCACCCAGTTTTGTGTCTTCTGCAAATTTGGAGATATTACATTTATTTCCCTCATCGAAATCAGTAATATATATAGTGAATAACTGGGTTCCTAGCACCGATCCCTGTGGTACCCAACTCGTCACTGCCTGCCATTCGGGAAAAAAGACCCATTTATTCCTCCTCTCGGGTTTCCTGTCTGCCAACCAATTTTCTATCTATCACAATACACTAGCACCAATCTCATGTGCTTTAACTTTACACGCTAATCTCTTATGTGGGACTTTGTCGAAAGCCTTCTGAAAGTCCAAATAAACCACATCCACTGGCTCCCCCTCATCAACTCTACTGGCTACATCCTCGAAGAATTCTTGTAGATTTGCCAAGCATGATTTCCGTTTCGTAAATCCATGCTGACCCTGTCCGATTCTACCACTTTTCTACAAGTGCTCTGCTCTAACATCGTTGATCATGGACTCTAGAAATTTCCATGCTACCGACGTCAGGCTGACTGGTCTATAATTCCCTGCTTTCTCTCAACCTCCCTGGGGTTACTTTAGCTACCCTCCAATCTGTAGGAAATGTTCCAGAATCTATAGAATCTTGGAAGATGACCACCAATACATCCATTATTTCTGGGACCGCTTCCTTCAGTACTCTGGGATGTAGATTATCAGGCCCTGGGAATTTATCGGCCTTCAATACCATCAATTTCCCCAACACCATTTCTCTACTAATACAGATTTCCTTAAGTTACTCTCTCTCACTAAACCCCGTGTTCCCCAACATTTCTGGTATGATATTTGTGTGCTTATTTGTGAAGACAGAACCAAAGTATGCATTTAGTTGGTCAGCCATTTCTTTGTTCCCCATAATTAATTCCCCTGTTTCTGACGGTAAGGGACCTACATTTGTCTTGACCAATCTTTAAATCTATCTATCTCTAGACTATTCCAATTATATCCTGATCACCCTCCCAGTTATAAACCTCGATCAAGCACAGCCCATCTAGAACCTGCTGCCTGTAAACTAATTCACATCAAATCCTGATCACCCATCACCCCTGTGCTCACTGATCTACTTAGGCTCCGGGACCGGCAGCACCTTAAATTTAATATTTTCATTCTTGTGTTTGAATCTCACCCTCAATTAGTCCCATTGCCCTGTCCATTCCCATATTGCTGCCTTCAAGCCTTTTCTTCAATTCCCATTTAAAAGAAGGCTTCTTTCCCTCTGTTTCTGTCGATGGCAGGTATTCTCAGCTCTGCAGTGTCACTGGGCCCAATGCCATGGACGTTTGGATCCATGAAATGGTATAAGCTGAGCTGCCGGTCACTTCAAGTGCTCCAGGCTGGACAGGGCTCTTGTCCCTGTTCACCAAGTACGTGCTGGTAGTGTGCAGAGGGATCTGATCTGACACCAATCAGCCATTCCAGCAGCTTTGCTATACGTCTTTGATATGAAGTGATGCGGGTGGGGGGTGGGGGGCGGGGGGTACATTGAGCAGTGTGAGAGGTTGGTGGCGTTGAATGTATGAGATGCCATGTGGAGACAACTTCACTGACATTGACCAACAGTGTGAGCTCATTAAACTTCTTCTGGCACTGCTGCCAGGTCCTCGGGGCCAGACCTCTTGCATTGACCTCCCTGGCTACCTGCTCCCATTCCCTTCGGAAGACGTTCCTTAAGGGTCTCCGCCCCACCCCACAGAAACAGGGCCTCTCTCCTACGGTCACCCTCCATGACTAAGGCCTCCAGCACCACAGCTGTGAACAGCAGAGCCCTCTTTCTGTCCTTGTATTCCATTTACCTCGTCTCCAATTGCAGCATTCACAGTCAGCAGCAGCAGCCTTCTGTGATTCAGTACAGCTTCCCTTTAAGAGGGACAGACTACCTTTAAGAGCTGAATCCTGGCTGAAGCACGTGCCAGCCTCACATACAGTTAGGTCCCTGTTAAGCTTGCAGATAGACAGCAGTGTGGGTCACCCTGGGCAGCACGTAGAATTCATGAAAATGAGGAGACAGCAGGAAGCTTGTGTGTCACCTGCCTGAACAGGAACGGGCACGGGCAGATCACGAATCACAATCCCTACCCCTGAAAACTGGTACAAACGTCTCTTCCACTCTGTCTCTATTTTCCTTCCCCTCTTTCACCCTTTTTCCCTCTCTCTCTGTGTCTCTTGTTCATATAATCAGAGATTGATGCAGCACAGAATGAGGCTATTCGGTCCGTTGTGTCAGTGCTGTCTCTTTGAAAGAGATATCTAATTAGTTCCACTCCCTCCTCTTTCCCCAGACTCCGATTGTTTTTTTTTCCTTGTCAAGTTTTTGTTAAATTCCCTTTTGAAAGATATCATTGAATCTGCTTCTACCATGATTTCAGGCAGACAAATCCAGATCACAACCAGAGAACGATAGGCCCAAATATCCATGGAAAGGTTACGGCACAGAATAAGGTTATTCAGCCCATCGTGTCTCTGCTGGCAGAAAAAAACTAGTCGCCCAATCTAATCCCATCTTTCAGCCGCTGGTCCATGGCCTTGCCAGTTACAGCACCTCAGGTGTAGGTCCAGGTACCTATTAAAATACTTGATGGCTTCTGGCTCCATCACCGTTCCTGGCATTGAATTTCAGACACCCACCACCCTCTGGGTGAAAAGGTTTTCCTTCATGTCCCCTCTGATCCGTCTACCAATCACTTTAAAACTGTGCCCCCTGGTAATTGACCTCTCTGCTAGGGGAAACAGGTCCTTCCTGGCTACTCTACCTTGGCCCCTCATAATTTTATGCACCTTAATTAATTCACCCCTCAGTCTCCTCTGTTCTAAAGAAAACAATCTTAGCCTATCCAATCTTTCATCATGGATGCAATTTTCCATCACTGGCAACATTCTTGAAAATATTGTCTGTACTCTCTCCAAAGCAATTATGTCCTTCCTGTAATGTGGTGACCAGAACTGTACACAATACTCCAGCTGTGGCCTAACCAGTGTTTTATACAATTCCAGCATTACATCCCTACTTTTGTATTCTATATATCGGCCAGTAAAGGAAAGCATTCCATATGCCTTCTTCAGCTCTCTGTCTACCTGTCCCGCCACCTTCCAGGACCTGTGGACATAAATTCCAAGGTCTCTAACTTCTTCTACCCCTTTCACTATCATCCTGTCTGTTGTGTATTCCCTCGCTTTATTTGCCCTTCCCAAATGCATTACCTCACAGTTCCCCAGATTGACTTCCATTTGCCACTTTTCCATCCACTCAACCAAACCATTTAAACCATTGATATCATTTTGGAGTCTGCAGCTATCTTCTTCACTATTAACTACATGACCAATTTTTGTGTCATCAGCAAATTTTCCAATCATACCTCCCGGATTTAAGTCCAAATCATTAATATATATCACAAATTGCAATGGACCCAACACTGAGACCTGTGGAACGCCACTGGAGACCGCTTTCCATTCACAAAAAACATCTGTCGACCATTACCTTTTGTTTCCTGACATTGATCCAATTTTGGATCCAACTTGACACATTCCCCTGTATCTCATAAGCTTTTACTTTTCTGAAGAGTCTGCCACGTGGGACTTTACTAAAATCCATGTAGACCACATCCACTGCACTACCTTTATCAATCCTTCTTGCTACTTCCTCACAAAACTTAATTATGTGAGTAAGGTAAGACCTTCCATTAACAAATCCATGCTGACTATCCCAAATTAATCTTTGCCTTTCTAAGTGACAGTTTATCGTAGCTCTGAGAATTGATTCTAATAATTTGCCCACCGATATCCGACTAAAGGCCAGCTCGGGTCTGGAAATAAAACCCGACCGAACCCGACAGAACAACATCGGACCCGAGTCCGAGCCGGCCCGAACCTGACCCGACCATATTGCACTCACTGCACTTAGCATTTTTGGATGGAATGGAAGGAAGCTGCATCATGAGCGCGGTGACATCATAGAGGTACTCACTTGCTCACTGCGCAGACTCAGAGTCTGTGGAGTCCAGATGCACGTTTCCCTCCTTGACGTCCAAGACTCCCAGCTCAGGCAGGCTTTTCAAATTTTGATGCTTACTTACTCTACTTCCCTTTTCCTCACAGCCGATCCAAATGTAGTACTGTGTGTGTCCGACCCAACCCGAGTCCGAAAGCCGGATCCGGAAGAGCGATCCGATCCGTCCAGAACCCGACATATGTCGTCGGGTCTTGTCCGGTTTTGGTCGGGTAGCTGGCCTTGAGCTCAGACTGAAACGCCTATAATTATTTGGCTTATCCTTGGCACCATTTTTAAACATTGGTACTACGTTCACAGACCTCCAATGGTCTGGTACCTCTCCTGTATCTAGTGAGAATCTGAAGATGATCCTCGGAGCATCTGCTATTTCCTCCCTGGCTTCCTTTAATAGCCTGGGATACAATTCATCTGGTCCTGGCGATTTATCCACTTTCAAGGATGTCAGACCCTCTAGTCCTTCCTCTCTCATTGTTCTTATCATATCTAATATTTCACAGACCTCCTCTTTAACTATAATGTCTGCATCATCTCTCTCCTTTGTGAAGACAGAGACTCAGTAAGGACCCTGCCCACATCTTCTGCATCCACGCTTAAACTACCTTGTACATCTCTGATATGCCCTCTCCTTTCCTTAGTTATCCTTTTATTCCTAATGTACTGATAAACCATCTTTGGGTTTTCCTTGATTCTACCTGCCAATATTTTTTGACGTCCTCTCTTTGCTTTTCTAATTAGCTTTTTTACTTCACCCCTGCACATTCTTTACTCCTCTCAGCTTTCTAAAGTAGTGTTTGTTTGTGACTGTCATAAGCTTCGTTTATACTGATTTATCTTACCCTGTATGTTTCCAGATAACCGGGGGCTCTAAATTTGACAACACACTGTGCAAGAAAATTCTCTTCATTTTGCCTCTGATTCTTTGCCAATTACCTTAAATCTGCATAATTTTAATGATGTTGTGAGCACAGTCCTAGCAAATACAGACCAGTTAGTTTAACATCAGTGGTGGGTCATGTTTTACAAACAATAATTGGAGAAGAAATCAACAGAAACTTGGAGAGGTTTGAGTTAATGATGGATGGCAAGCACGTATTTGTAGGAACATAAGAGCAGGAGTAGACCATTCAGCCCATCGACCCTGCTTCGTCATTCAATTAGATCATGTCTGATCATCTACCACAATGTCACATTCCCATGCTATCACTTGATGCCATTTGTCTCCTGAAATCCATTGATTTCACTCTTGAACATGCTCAGTGTTGATCTTCCACAGCCTCTGTGGTGGTGAATTCCAAAGATTTACCACCCTCTGAGTGAAGAAATTCTTCTTCATCTCAGTCTTAAATTTCTTACCCCTTATTCTGAGATTATGTCCCCTGGTTCAAGACTCACCACCCAGGGGAAACATCCGATCTGCATCCACCCCGTCACCCCCTGTAAAAATGTTGTATGAGATCACTTCACATTTTTTGAAAACCGGGAGAATACAGGCCCAGTTTTCTCAATCGCTTCTCATCCGACAATCCTGCCATCCCAGGGATTGCCTGCTGAACCTCAGTTTTACTACCTGCATGGCAAATATATCCTTCTTGAGACAAGGAGACCAAGACTGTACACAATACGCCGGGTGCAGTCTCACCAAAGTTGTATACAATTGCAGCCAGACATCTTTACTCCTGTACTCAAAACCCCTTGAGATGGAGGCCAACATACCATTTGCCTTCCAAACTGATTGGTGCATCTGCACACTGGCCTTTGGTGACTCATGAACAAGAAGACCCACGTCCCTTTGGAAATCAACACTTCCCAACTTCTCACCAGTCAAAAATTATACTGTCTTTCTGTTTTTGTTTTACTGTAGTGGATCACTTGATACTTATTCATATTATATTCCAGCTGCCATATTCTTGCCCATTCTCTTCGCCAGCCAAATCCGCTTGAAGCCTCCTTGCATCCTCCTCACAACTAACTTTCCCACCTAGTTTTGTATCATCGGCAAATTTGTAAATATTACATTTGGTCCCCACATCCAAATCATCTATATAGATTGTGAACAGCTGTGGCCCTAGTACTGATCCTTGTGGTTTCCCCACTCGGAACAGTCTGCCATCCTAAGAATGACCCGTTTATTGCCATTCTCTCTTTTCTGCATGTTAACCAATCAATCCATGCCAGCATGTTACCCCAATCACATGTGCTGTAATGTTGTTTACTAACCTCCTGTGTGGGATCTTATCAAAAGTCTTCTGTAAATCCAAATACACCACATCCACTGGTTCTCCTTTAGCAATGCTGCAAGTAATATCCTCAAAAAACTTCAGCAGATTTGTTACACATGATACCCCTTTCATAAATCCCCTTTGACTCCGCCAATTTTATCATTATGTTCTAAGTTCTAGTTATCACATCCTTTACAATAGATTCTAAGATTTTTCCTATTACCGACGTTAAACTAAGAGGTGTGTAGTTCTCATTCTCCATCTCCCACACTTCTTAAATAGTGAGGTTACGTTTGCTACTTTCCAGTCTTTAGGATCTCTCCCAGAATCTATAGAAGCTTGAAAGACACCAACCAATACATCCACGATCCCGATTGCCACCAATTGTTGGCAAAATGCTGGGACTCTATTCTAGAGGATGTGAAAATGGACAGTTGGATAATAATCTGTTTGGGCATCGTAAACATGGATTTATGAATGAGAAATCATCATTGACGAACCTGTTGGACTTTTATTGAGGATGGTTACTAACAAAATTGATAAAGGTGGACGTGTTATACTTGGATTTTCAGAAGGTTTTTGATAAAGTCCCCCACAGGAGGTTTGTTAGCAACATTGAAGTACAAGGGATAGGAGGTAAATACTGGCATGGATTAAAGATTGGTTAACAGGCAGAAAACAGAGAGTAGGAAGAAACGGGTCGTTCTCACTTTGGCAGCTGTGACTGGTTGGGTACCGCAAGGATCAGTACTTGGGCCCCAGCTGTTAACGATATATGTCAATGATTTGGATGTGGGGACCAAATGTAGTATTTACAAGTTCTCAGATGACACAAAACTAGGTGGGAATGTATATTGTGAGGTAGATGCAATGCATCTTCAAGGGGATTTGGACAGACATAGTGACTGGGCAAGAACATGGCAAATGGAATGTAATATGGGCAAATATGAGGTTATCCACTTTGGTAAGAGGAACAGATGTGCAGAATATTTCTTAAATAGTAAAAAAGTTCGGAAGTGTAGATGTACAAACGGACCCGGTGTCAGTAAATCACTGAAAACTAACATGCAGGTGCAGCAAGCAATTAGGAAGGCTAATGTTCTGTTCGCCTTTATCACAAGATGATTTGAGTACAGGAGTTGTGAAGTCTTGCTTCATGTGTATAGAACCTTGCTTAGACCACACATGGAATATTGTGTGCAGTTTGGGTCCCCTTACCTTCGAAAGGATATTATTGCCATAGAGGGAGTGCAATGAAGGTTCACCAGACTTGTTCCCGGGATGGCGGGACTGTTCTATGAAGAGAGATTGGGGAAACTGGGCCGGTATTCCAGAGAGTTTCAAAGAATGTGTCGGGATCTCATTGAAACGTACGAAATAATTAAAGGGATAGACATCGTAGATGCATGTACGAAAATTCCCCTTGTTGCGGAGTCCAGAACTAATGCATACAATTTCAAAATAAGGGGGAAGCCACTTAGGACAGAGATGAGAAGAAAACTTTGACTCAGAGGTTTCTGAATCTTTGGAATTCTGCATCCCAGGCGGATGTGGAATCTCAGTCGTTGAGTATATTTAAAGTATAGATTGACAGATTTCTAACTGCAAATGACAAAAATGGGATATGGAGATTATGTGTGAAAAAGGCATTGAAGTGGATGATCAGCCATGGTCATATTGAATGGTGGAGCAGCCTCGATGGGCTGAATGGCCTACTCCTGCTCCGATGTCCCTATGTTCGGAAGCTGCTTAACTCTTTCAAACTCGAGGTCAGTTGAGTCAGGCAGCTTTCGGAGGGTTTGGAATGTTTGATGGTACACTTCCGGTACTATTTCATGTACACCCAGGATAGCAATTTTAGTCATCTCATAATCTGATGAACTTTCATCTGGCAATAGTGAATTAATCTCATGGGATTTTCCTGTTACTTTGTTTTGTAAAAACAGTGTCCAGCTCTCTGACGGCCATTTCGGTTGCATTACAAGCTTTTCACAATTGACGAAAGATTCTGCCACATCCTCCTCATTGAACTTTGTCATGAACTGGGAGAACTTTAAGAGCTCAGTACATGGTCCTGAGCTAGGGGCAGCTCCCTCACTAGCTGTGCCTTCACTGGGTGTATGGGTCTTCCTCTAGTTGTTTGAGCCGCCTTAACTCCGTTTCCTCCTTCTCCTTCTGGAACACTCTGACTTTTTCCCTTTCGCGACACTCACTCTGTTCTTTCTTGCTCTATCTGGAATTCTAATTCTAGTCTATTCTGTTCTAGTTTACCTTAGCTAACATTACTCTATCTGTTAGTGATTCTAACCCTGTTTGAGTCTTCAGCTTCAAGTGAAATATGGTTGGCCAAAAGTCTTAGGATTTCGGGTTTCCTACCTTTTGGACAGAGAGTAATCCCTAACTGTCCAGCTACATTACTCAACTTTTCAACAGACAGGCGTTTTGACCTGTACCGAGTTACTTAACTCTGTATGCAACTCCTTTCTTGGGAATGTAACTCCTTTAGTAAGAAAGGGAGGGAAACAGGAAACTACTGGCAAGTTAGCATCACATCTGTCTGAGGTAAAATGTGAGAATCTATTATTAAAGACAGTGTAGCCGGCACTTAGAAAAAATCAAGGTAATCAGGCAGAATCAAAATGGTTTTGTGAAAATAAAAGCTCATGGTGAAGGGGGTAACATGTTGGCATGGATAGAAGATTGGTTTGCTAACAGAAAACAGGCAGTAGGCATAAATGGGTCATTTTCTGGTTGGCAAGTTGTAACGAGTGGTGTGCCACAGGGATCAGTGCTGGGACCTCAACTTTTTACAGTTTATATAAATGACTTGGATGAAGAGACCGAAGGCATGGTTGCTAAATTTGCTGATGACACAAATATGAGCAAGAAAATAACATGTGACGGGGACATAAGGAGGCTGTAAATGAATGTAGATAGGTTAAGTGAGTACATAAAGACCTGGGAAATGGAGTATAATGTGGGAAATTGGGAAATTGTCCATTTTGGCAGGAATTATACTAAAAAGAAGCATATTATCTAATGGTGAGAGATTGCAGAGCTCTGAGATGCAGAGGGATCTGGGTGTCCGTGTGCATGAATCACAAAAGGTTAGTATGCATGTTCAGAAAGTAATTAGGAAAGCTAATAGAATGTTATCATTTATCGCAAGGGTAATTGAATACAAAAGTAAGGATGCTATGCTTCAGCTACAGAGGGCATTGGTGAGACCACATCTGGAGTACTGTGTACATTACTGGTCTCCTTATTTAAGGAATGATGTAAATGCATTGGAAGCAATTCAGAAAAGGTTTACCAGACTAATACCTGGAATGGGTGGACTGTCTTATGAGGGAATATTGGACAGGCTCGGCTTATATCCACTGGAATTTAGAAGGGTAAGTGGCGACTTGATTTGAACATCTAAGATCATGAGCGGTCTTGACAGGGTGCATGTGGAAAGATGTGTGTATCAGGGTGTATCTAGAATTAGGGGTCACTATTTAAAAATGAGGGGTCGCCCATTTAAAACAGAGATGAGGAGATGTTTTTTTTCTCTGAGGGTTGTGAGCCTTTGGAATTCTCTTCCTCAAAAGGCAGTGGAAGAGACTCTTTAAGTGCGTGTAAGGCAGAGATAGATAAATTCTTCATAAGCAAGGGGGTGAAAGATTATCGAGGGTAGGTGGTAATGTGGAGTTGAGGTTTCAATCAGATTGGTCATGATCTTACAGAATGGCAGAGCAGTCTTGAGGGACCGAGTTGCCTACACCTGCTCCTAATTCATATGTTCATATGTTCGTATGCTCTGTCTTCGAACGTGGGCATTTCAGTGTTCCAGCAGTGAAAGCCACAATAAAACCTTCATTGACATTTTAAGTTTTTTCTCAGGATCAATTGTTTTCCCTACTTCCAATTTCTCATTTGTTGTTGGTTTACGATCACTAGAACCTCCAGATTTCTGTGACAGCCAGGTGAGGAGGGGTCCCAGGCTCCCCTCTTGTCTTATATCTTATTTCACCACAACAGAGTTTATTCCTTTTTAGCAGTGAACGTGCTGACCACCTCAGTGAGTTTTTTACCTTCTATCTTTATTGTGATCGTGAAAGAGCCAATAGGACAGGTTTTCTTGAGTTTAAACAAGAGATGAGTTTATTAGACGTAACAATCTAAGCTGTATCTAAATAAAATAATAAAAATATACGCAACACATTCACGCACACACACACACGAGAATCACACACAAATAAATTAGAGTGAGAAATAAATGTGTGATGGATTAGAGTCCAGAATAAATAAATTTTAAAGAAAAACGTCTGTGAAGTTGGATAATTCTCTGGTCTGCATTTTCCCACCTTTAGTTATGCGTTTCATGTCATCTGCAAGAGCTGAAATTATGTTTTTTTTTTACGTATACGTTTGTGTCAGTTATATATCTATCTATATGCCAGGAACGGGACTGGTCCTAATACAGACTCCTGAGAAACAGCACTGCATACTCCCCCTCCCCCAGTCTGAACAATGTCTGTTCACCACTTCTCTTTGCTTTCTGTCCATGAGTCAGTATCTTATCCACACTGTCACTGTCACATTAGTCCATATGTTCCATTTTTCATAACAAGTCTATGAAATGGCATTTGATCACCGGCCTTTTGAAATTCTGTGCACATAACACAAAACATGTTGTCCTCATCAACAGTCACAGTTATGGCATCAACGAACTTGATCAGGATTATCAGACATGATTTTCCATTAACCTATCCGTGCTGTTTGTTATTTATTATCCCATGTTTTTCCAAGAAAGATATATTTTTGTGCTGGGTTCTGGCCTCTAGTAATTTCCAACCACTGACATTAGACTGACTGGTCAGTAGTTACAGGATTTATCTAATCTCTCCTTTTGTAACAGGGAGTAACATTTACAGCCCTCCAGTCCTCTGTCGTGACTCCCATATCCAAGGAGGATTGGAAGATTCTGACCAGTGCCTCTGCTATTTCCACCATTCCTTCCCTCAGCAACCGTCTCCATTGTTTTATCAATCACTGCATAGGGTTCAGTTTTCCGAATCAGTCTATTGAATGTAACTTGATCAAACACCTTTTGAAAGTCTATAAATATAACTTAAATCACACCACCCTCATCAACCCTCTCCATTGTTTTATCAAAGAACTCCATCATGTTTACCTCACCACCACCTCTCTCCTCCCCTCCACTGCTGTTAAATTATCCAAAAGCTTATCCGACATCCAGCACTGGATGAGCAGAAATTTCCTCCAATTAAATATTGTGAAGATTGAAGCCATTGTTTTCCCTGCCCAGTCCAAATCTGTTCCCTTGTTATTGATTCCATCCCTCTCCATGGTAACAGTCTCAGATTCAGACAGTCTGTTTGCAACCTTGGTGTCATATTCGGGACAACATTAATAGGCATATGGACAAATGTGGGTTAATTGAGGAAAACCAGCACGGATTTGTTAAGGGAAAATGGTGTTTAACAACCTGGCTGGAGTTTTTTGAAGTGGTAAAAAGGAAGCTTGATGAGGACAATGCTGTTGATGTGGTTTAAATGGAATTCCAAAAAGCATTTGATAAAGTGGCACACAACAGACTTGTGAGCAAAGTTATAGCTCATCGAATAATAAAGGACAGTAGCAACATGAAACTAAACTTGTTGAGTGACAGGAAACAGAGAGTAGTGATTAATGGATGCTTTTCGGGTTCGTGAAAAGTTTGTAGTGGAATCAACACAAAATACTGCAGATGCTGGAAATCTGAAATAAAACAGAAAGTGCTGGAAATACTCAGCAGTGTTTGTGGAGAGAGAAACAGAGTTAATGTTCCAGGCTTGTGACCTTTCATCAGAACTGTATTAGGTTAGAAATGTAATAGGTTTTAAGCAAGTGAAGCGGGAGTGGAGGGTGTAAACACAAGGACACATATGTAGTCATGAGAGCGGGGGTGGGGGATAGAGTGTGTTGAAATGACAAGCGAGTGGAAGCTCGGGGTCATGCTTTTGGACTGAGCGGAGGTGTTCCACAAAGCAGTCACCCAATCAGTGTTTGACCTGCTGCGGTGTTCCAGTGAACATCAACGCCAGCTCGAGGAACAGCACCTCATTGTCCGAATAGGCACTCGACAGACTTCTGGACTGAACATTGAGTTCAATAATTTCAGAGAATGACTGGTCCATTTTTATTATTTGTTTTATCAGTTTGTTACCATGTGCCAGACTTAAACTGGGATTTTTATATTGGTGCTTTTAGCTCGTGCTGTTCTTTATTCTGTCATTTAACACCTGCTCTGCACTAATACTTTGTCTTTCACCACACCATGAGGACACCCTCTTTGCCTTTGCCCCACGACCTCCTGGTCAGTGAATCTCTCTGACCCTCTGTTCTATCAACACCCCTTCTGATCCATTTTGCCCCATCCCTGCATTGTTTGCTTAAAACTTATTACATTTCTAACCTTTTCCAGTTCTGATGAAGGGTCACTGACCTGGAACATTAACTCTGCTTCTCTCTCTACTCAGATGCTGCCAGACCTGCTGAGTATTTCCAACACGTTTCGTTTTATATTTAAGATTTGTAGTGGAGGTCCACAGGGATCAGTGTTAGGACCCTTTCTCTTCCTGACATATATTAATGACCTGGACCTTGGTGCACAGGGCACAATTTCAAAGTTTGTAGATGATACAAAACTTGGAAGCATTATGGACTGTTGGCAGGATAGTTTAAAACTTCAAAAGGACACAGACAAGTTGGTGGAATGGGCAGACAGATGAAGTTCAACGTGGGGAAATGTGAAGTGAATCATTTCGTAGGAAGGACATGGAGAGAAAATATAGAATAAAGGTTACAATTCTAAAAGGGGTTCTGGAGCAGAGGGACCTGGATGTATATGTGCATCGGTCATTGAAGGTGGCATGACAGGATCAGAGAGCAGTTAATAAAGCCTACAGTATCCTGTAGCATTTAATACAAGAACAAAGGGGTTGTTTTGAACTTGTATAAGACACTAGTTCGGCCTCAGCTGCAGCGTTACGTCTAGTTCTGGGCACATTAGATAACATGGAAACATTGGAGAGTGTGAAAAAACATTCACAAGAATGGTTCCAGAGATGACGAATATCAGTATTGAAGATAGACTGGAGAAGTTGGAACATTTTCCTTGCAGAGGAGAAGGCTGAGAGGAAATTTGAAAAAGGTCTGCAAAATTATGAGGTGTCTGGACAGAGTGGAAAGGGAAAAACTGTTCCCATTTCTGAACGGATCGAAAGCGAGAGGACAAAGAATTAAAGTAATTGGTAAACGCAGCAGAAGTGACATGAGGAAAACATTTTCATACAGTGAGTGTTAAGGTCTGGAATGCACTGCCTGAGAGTGTGGTGTAGGCAGATTCAATCGAGGCATTCAGGAGGAAATTGAATAGTTATCTGAAAAGGAAGATTGTACAGAGTTACAGGGAGACGGCAGGGGAGTAGCACTACATAAATTGCTCTTTCGGAGAGCCAGTGCAGACTCGATGGACAGAATGGCCACCTTCTGTGCTGAAACAATTCTGTGACTCTGTGGCATTTGACCACAAAATGAGCTTCCAACCTCTTATTCGTGCCATCACTATGACCACCTATTCCCACCTCAATAAGATCGCCCAACTTCACTCCTGTCTCAACTCATCTGCTGCTGAAGCTCTCCTTCATGTTTTCATTACCTGTAGACTAGACTATTCCAAGTCATTCTCCCCCATTCTACTATCTGTAAACTTGAGGTAATCTAAAACTCTGCTGCCTGTGTCTTAACTCACAACAAGTCTCATTCCCCGATCACTGACCTACATCAGCTCACTGTCAAACAATGCCTTTATTTTAAAATTCTCAATCATATTTTCAAATCCGTCCATGGTCTCACCCCTCACTATCTCTGTAATCTCCTCCTGCCCGACAACCCTCTGAGATATCTCTACTCCACTAATTCTGGCCTCTTGTGCTTTCCTGATATTAATTACTCCCCCATTGCTGGCCGCACCTTCAGTTGCCTCGGTCCCGAGCTCTGGAATATCCTCCCTACACAGCTCCACCTCTCCACCTCACTTTTATCCTTTAAGACAGTCCTTTAAATCTTACCTCTTTGACCAAGCTTTTGGTCTCCTAACCTAATATCTACATTTGTGGTTCAGTGTTATACTTTGTTTCACAATGCTGCTGTGAAGTACCTTTGGATAAGTTCTTGTTGAAGTTTTCCAGACATGATTTGTCATTAGCATATCCGGCTGCTTGAAATGTATTATGCTATGTTTTTCCAACCAACGAATATTTCTGTCCTGGGTTGTGAAATTTCCCCACCACTGACGTCAGATGGACTGGACAGTACAGGGTTTGCTCCATCTCTCCATTTGTAACCAGGGTGTAACATTTACAACCCTCCAGTCCTCTGTCACACTCCCATATCCAAGGAGAAATGAAAGATTCTGTCAAGTGCCTCCACTATTTCCACCATTCCTTCCCTCAGCAATCCTTATACATCCCATCCCAACTGGGTAAATTTTCTATTTTATTGTGGTACAAAAAGAGTTGAATTGAAAGGGGTTAACTGAACCTATGTGTTCAGTGACTAATTAATGTCAGTCTCCATGGACTCTAATTGTGTCACTGGATGGTTTCCCGCTGCTAGTAATAAGGGACTGCTTTCAATGCGTTATCACATAGTGTTAGCGGGATCATCAGACCTGGCACTAACAGGGATCAGCAGCTCCAGAGAGAGGGAGAGGATAGATCAGAATGTGAGAGCAATAGATTGAAATGTTCCAACAATGGATCAGAATCTGAGAACAATTGACTGGAATGTTCCAACAATGGGTCAGAATATGAGGACAATAGCTTGGAATGTTACAACAATGGTTCAGAATCTGAGAACAATAGACTGGAATGTTACAACAATGGGCAGGAGTTTCATTTGGGAGTTTGACCGTCTTTCTGCCAATTCTGATCGGTTCCCATTAGAGTATCGGATCTATCTCGCATTGAAGATTATGCAACACATTTACTATCCCATCCTTGCTATTATCAGTGTCCCTGGTAAGTCTCTCTATCTAGCTATGAATGTTATAATACAAGTTTAGCAACATTGTCATTTACTCTGCCCTCCTTGTTACTTTTGTTATCCCTGGCAAAACTCTATCTCCAGCTATGAGCTCCATAAACCATTGCTACTTGTATTAGAGTTCATGTAATTTACTCTGCCGTGTTTTCTGCTGTTGCTTCCCCTGCTAAGTCCCTATTTCCTGCTATGTGATCTGTAAATCGCGTTTCACTGAAATAATGTTCTTACAGTTTTAATTTTGGGAAGAGTGGAGCTCGTGCAATCGGTCTCCTTCGGAAATTCTGTCCATATCCATGAACCACGTACCCCTAACTTGCTAATGTCTGAGGTTGAACCAGACAGTTTGCATCTTATGCGTTCTATTTAACCCTGAGCTGAGTTCTGACCCCTTATTCTCTCCATCACCTGCCCTGCCTATTACCAGCTCTGTAATATCATCCGTCTGCCTCAGCTCATCTGCTACATAAACCCTCACCTGTGCCCTTGTTAACATAGAAACATATAAAATAGGAGCAGGAGTAGGCCATTCGGCCCTTCGAGCCTCCCCCGCCATTCATTATGATCATGGCTGATCGTCCAACTCAGCAACCTGTTTGCGCTTTCCCCCATATCCTTTGATCTCTTTCATCCTAAGAGCTATATCTAGCTCCTTCTTGAAAACATGCAATGTTTTGGCCTCAACTGCTTCCTGTGGCAGCGAATTCCACTGACTCATCACTCTCTGGGTGTAGAGATTTCGCATCACATTCCTGAAAGGTTTATCCTGTATTATTAGACTATGCCCACTGGTTCTGGACTCCACCACCCTCGGGGACATCATTCCTGTATCTGTTCTGTCAAGTCCTGTTAGAATTTTATAGGTTCCTATGAGATCCCCCATCATTCTTCTGAATTACAGCGAACATAATCCTAACCGACTCAATCTCTCCTCATACGTCAGTCCCGCCACCTAGGGAATCAGTCTGGTAAACCTACAGCAAGAACATCCTTCCTTAGATAAGGAGACCAAAACTGCACACAATATTCCAGGTGTGGCCTCACCAAGGCCCTGTATAATTGCAACAAGACATCCCTGCTCCTGTACTCGAATCAGCTCGCTGTGAAGGCCAACATACAATTTACCTTCTTTACTGTCCTTTGCACCTGCATTCTTACCTTCAGTGACTGGTGTACGAGAACACCCAGCTCTCCTTGCATATTCCCCTCTCTCAGTTTATAGCCATTCAGATAATAATCTGCCTTCCTGCTTTTGCTACCAAAGTGATTAACCTCACATTTATCCACATTGTACTGCATCTTCCATGCATTAGCCCACTCACTCAATTTGTCCAAATCACCCTGAAGCCTCTCTGCATCCTCCTCACATCTCACCCTCCCACCCTGTTTTGTGTCATCTGCAAATTTGGAGATATTACATTTAGTTCCCTCATCGAAATCAGTAAGATATATTGTGAATAGCTGGGGTCCTATCACCAAACCCTATGGTACCCCACTAGTGACTGCCTGCAATTCGGAATAAAAGACCCATTTATTCCTCCTCTTGGGTTTCCTGTCTGCCAATCAATTTTCTATATATCACAATACACTAGCACCAATCGCATGCGCTTTAATTTTATGCGCTAATCTGTTATGTGGGACTTTGTAGAAAGCCTTCTGAAAGTCCAAATAAACCACATCCACTGGCTGTCCCTCATCAACTCTACTAGTTACATCCTCGAAGAATTCTTGTAGATTTGTCAAGCGTGATATCCCTTTCGTAAATCCATGCTGACTCTGTCCGATTCTACCACTTTTCTACAAGTGCTCTGCTATAAAATCTTTGATAATGGACTCTAGAACTTTCCCCACTACCGACGTCAGCCTGACGGGTCTATAATTCCCTGCTTTCTCTCAACCTCCCTGGGGTTGCATTAGCTACATTCCAATCTGTAGGAAATGTTCCAGAGTCTATAGAATCTTGGAAGATGACCACCAATGCATCCATTATTTCTCAGTCCACTTCCTTCAGTACTCTGAGATGTAGATTATCAGGCCCTGGGAATTTATCGGCCTTCAATACTATCAATTTCCCCAACACCATTTCTCTACTAATACAGATTTCCTTATGTTACTCTCTCTCACTAAACCCCGTGTTCCCCAACATTTCTGGTATGATATTTGTGTGCTTATTTGTGAAGACAGAACCAAAGTATGTATTTAGTTGGTCAGCCATTTCTTTGTTCCCCATAATTAATTCCCCTGTTTCTGACGGTAAGGGACCTACATTTGTCTTCACCAATCTTTAAATCTGTTAAATCCACACTTGACTATTCCAATTCTATCCTGGTCACCCTCCCAGTTATAAATCTCCATAAACCACAGCCCATCCAGAACTCTGCTGCCTGTAAACTAATTTGCACCAAATCCTGATCACCCATCACCCCAAATCCTGATCACCCATCACCCCAAATCCTGATCACCCATCACCCCTGTGCTCACTGATCTACATTAGCTCCGGGACCCGCAGCACCTTAAATTTAATATTTTCATTCTTGTGTTTGAATCTCACCCGCAATTAGTCCCATTGCCCTGTCCATTCCCATATTCCTGCCTTCAAGTCTTTTCTTCAATTCCCATTTAAAAGAAGGCTTCTTTCCTTCTGTATCTGTCTATGGCAGGTATTCTCAGCTCTGCAGTGTCACTGGGCCCAATGCCATGGAAGTGTGGATCCATAAAATGGTATGGGCTGAGCTGCCGGTCACTTTCAGTGCTACATGCTAAACAGGGCTCCAGTCCCTGTTCACCAAGTATGTGCTGGTAGTGTGCAGAGGGATCTGATCTGACACCAATCAGCCATTCCAGCAGCTTTGATACACGTCTTTGAAACTAAGTGATGGGGCTGTGGTACATTGAGCTGTGTGAGAGGTTGGTGATGTTGGGGGTGGGAGATGCCATGTGGCGATGAATTCACTGACATTGACCACCCGTGTGAGCTCATGAAACTTCTTCTGGCTCTGCTGCCAGGTCCTCGGGGCCAGATTCTTGCATTTGACCTCCCTGACCACCTGCTCCCATTCCCTTCGGAAGACGTTCCTTAAGGGTCTCCGTCCCACCCCACAGAAACATGGCCACTCTCCTCTGGTAAACCTCCATGACTAAAGCCTCCAACACCACATCTGTCAACAGCAGAGACCTCTCTCTGTCCTTGTATTCCATTTATCTTGTCTCCAATTGCAGCATTCACAGTCAGCAGCAGCAGCCTCCTGTGATTCAGTAAAGCTTCCCTTTAAGAGGGACAGACTACCTTTAAGAGCTGAATCCTGGCTGAAGCACGTGCCAGCCTCACACACAGTTAGGTCCCTGTTAAGTCTGCAGGCAGACAGCAGTGCGTGTCACCCTGGGCAGCACGTAGAATTCATGGAAATGAGGAGGCAGCAGGAAGTTTGTGTGTCACCTGCCTCAACAGGAATGGGCACGGGCAGATCACGAATCACAATCCCTACCCCTGAAAACTGGGACAAGCTTCACTTTCACTCTGTCTCTATTTTTCTTCCCTTCTTTCACCCTTTCTCCATCTCTCTCTGTGTCTCTTGTTCCTATAATCAGAGATTGATGCAGCACATAAAGAGGCTACTCGGTCAGTGCTGTCTCTTTGAAAGAGATATCTAATTAGTTCCACTCCCTCCTCTTTCCCCAGACTCCGATTGTTTTTTTTTTATTGTCAAGTTTTTGTTAAATTCCCTTTTGAAAGGTATTATTGAATCTGCTTCCACCATGTTTTCAGGCATTGAATTCCAGATCCCACCCGCAGACAGATTGGACCAAATATCCATGGAAGGGTTATGGCACAAAAGGAGGCTATTCAGCCCATCGTGTCTCTGCTGGCTGAAAAAACTAGCCGCCCAATCTAATCCCATCTTCCAGCCGCTGGTCCATGGCCTTGCCAGTTGCAGCACTTCTGGTGTAGGTCCAGGTACCTATTAAAATAATTGATGGTTTTTGCCTCCACCACCGTCCTGGCAGTGAATTCCAGACACCCACCACCCTCTAGGTGAAAAGGTTTTTCCTCATGTCCCCTCTGATCCATCTACAAATCAATTAAATCTGGTAATTGACCTCCCCGCTAGGGGAAACAGGTGCTCCCTGGCTACTCTATCTGGGCCCCCTCATAATTTTGTACACCTTAATCAAGTCACCCCTCAGTCTCCTCTGTTCTAAAGAAAACAATCTTAGCCTATCCAGTCTTTCATCATGGATGCAATTTTCCATCACTGGCAACATTCTTGAAAATATTCTCTGTACTCTCTCCAAAGCAATTATGTCCTTCCTGTAATGTGGTGACCAGAACAATACACAATACTCCAGCTGTGGCCTAACCAGTGTTTTATACAATTCCAGCATTACATCCCTCCTTTTTTATTCTATATATCGGCCAGTAAAGGAAAGCATTCCATATGCCTTCTTCACCACTCTGCCTACCTGTCTTGCCACCTTCCAGGAACTGTGGACAAACACTCCATGGTCTCTAACATCTTCTACCCCTTTCAATATCCTCCTGTCTGTTGTGTATTCCTTCACTTTATTGCCCTTCCCAACGGCATTACCTCACAGTTCCCCAGATTGACTTCCATTTGCCACTTTTCCGCCCACTCAACCAAACCATTTAACCATTGATATCATTCTGGAGTCCACAGCTATCCTCTTCACTATCAACTACATGACCAATTTTTGTGCCATCAGCAAATTTCCACACATGCCTCCCACATTTAAGTCCAAAGCATTAATATCTATCACAAATTGCAAGGGACCCAACACTGAGACCTGGGAACGCCACTAGACACCGCTTTCCATTCACAAGAAACATCTGTCGACCATTACCCTTTGTTTCCTGACATTGATCCAATTTTGGAAGCACCTTGCCACATTCCCCTGTATCTCATGAGCTTTCACTGTTCTGATCTGTCTGCCATGTGGGACCTTTTCAAACGCCTTACTAAAATCCATGTAGACCACATCCACTGCACTACCTTTATCAATCCTTCTTGCTCCTTCCTCAAAAAACTTAATTGTGTTAGTGAGACAAGACCCTCCCTTAGCAAATCCATGCTGACTATCCCTGATTAATCTTTGCCTTTGTAAGTGACAGTTTATCGTTGCTCTGAGAATTGATTCTAATAATTTGCCCACCGATGTCCAACTAAAGGCCTGCTCGGGTCTGGAAATAAAACCCGACCGATCCTGACAGAACAACATCGGACCCGAGCCTGACCCTACCATATTGCACTCACTGTACTTAGCACTTTTGGATGGAATGGAAGGAAGCTGCAGCATGAGCGCGGTGACATCATAGAAACACTCACTTTCTCACTGCGCAGACTCAGAGTCTGTGGAGTCCAGATGCACGTTTCTCTCCTTGACATCTCGGACTCTCAGCTGAGGATGACTTTTCAAACTGTAATGCTTACTTACTCGACTTCCCTTTTCCTCCCAGCTGATCAAAAGGTAGTACTGTGTGTGCCCGACCCAAACCGAGCCCGAAAGCCGGATCCGGAAGAGCGAACCAAACCCGACATATGACGTCGGGTCTCGTCGGGTTTGGGTCGGGTAACAGGCCTTCAGGTCAGACTGACCAGCCTCTAATTATTTGGCCTATCCTTCGCACCATTTTTAAACACTGGCACTATGTTCACAGACCTCCAATCGTCTACTGCCTCGCCTGTATCTAGTGAGAATGTGAAGATGATCCTCAGAGTATCTGCTATTTCCCCCCTCGCTTCCTTTAACAGCCTGAGCTACGATCCATCCGGCGCTGGCGATTTATCAACGTTCAAGGATTTCAAACATTCGAGTACTTCCTCTCTCATTATGCTAATTGTATCTAATATTTCACACTCCTCCTCTTTAACTACAATGTCTGCATCATCCCTCTCTTTTATGAAGACAGAGACATAAATCCCATTAAGGACGCTGCCAACATCTTCTGCATCCATGCACAAACTACCATTTACATCTCTGATAGGCCCTCCCCTTTCCATAAGTATCCCTTTATTCTTAATGTACTGATAAAACATCTTTGGGTTTTCCTTGATTTTACCTGCCAATATTTTTTCATGCCCTCTCTTTGCTTTTCTAATTTCGTTTTTTTACTTCACCCCTGCACTTTCTTTACTCCTCTCAGCTTTCTGAAGTATTATTTGTTTGTGCCTGTCATAAGCTTTCTTTTATCTGATTTATCTTACCCTGTATGTTTCTAGATAACCGGGGGCTCTAAATTTGGCAACTCACTGTGTAAGAAAATTCTCTTCATTTTGCCTCTGGTTCTTTGCCAATTACCTTAAACCTGCATCTTCTTCATGATATGTGAGTACAGTCCTAGCAATTACAGACCAGTTAGTTGAACATCAGTAATGTTTTACAAACAATAATTAGAGAAGAAATCAACAGAAACTTGGAGAGGTTTGAGTTAATGAAGGAAAACAATCACGTGTTTGAAGGAACATAGGAGCAGGAGTAGGCCATTCAGCCCATCGACCCTGCTCCATCATTCAATTAGAATCCTTAAACACGGGTGATGTCCCGGAGGACTGGAGAATTGCTAATGTTGTCCCCTTGTTTAAGAAGGGTAGCAGGGATTATCGACCGGTGAGCCTGACGTCAGTGGTAGGGAAGCTGCTGGAGAAGATAATGAGGGATAGGATCTATTCCCATTTGGAAGAAAATGGGCTTATCAGTGATAGGCAAAATGGTTTTGTGCAGGGAAGGTCATGTCTTACCAACTTAATAGAATTCTTTGAGGAAGTGACAAAGTTGATTGATGAGGGAAGGGCTGTAGATGTCATATACATGGACTTCAGTTAGGCATTTGATAAGGTTCCCCATGGTAGGCTGATGGAGAAAGTGAAGGCGCATGGTGCCCAGGGTGTACTAGCTAGATGGATAAAGAACTGGCTGGGCAACAGGAGACAGAGAGTAGCAGTGGAAGGGAGTTTCTCAAAATGGAGACGTGTGACCAGTGGTGTTCCACAGGGATCCGTGCTGGGATCACTGTTGTTTGTGATATACATAAATGATTTGGAGGAAAGTATAGGTGGTCTGATTAGCAAGTTTGCAGACGATACTACGATTGGTGGAGTAGCAGATAGTGAAGGGGACTGTCAGAGAATACAGTAGAATATAAATAGACAGGAGATTTGGGCAGAAAAACGGCAGATGAAGTTCAATCAGGGCAAATGCGAGGTGATGCATTTTGGAAGATCCAATTCAAGAGTGAATTATACAGTAAATGGAAAAGTCCTGGCGAAAATTGATGCGCAGAGAGATTTGGGTGTTCAGGTCCATTGTTCCCTGAAGGTGGCAACGCAGGTCTTTCGAGTGGTCAAGAAGGCATACGGCATGCTTTCCTTCATCGGACAGGGTATTGTGTACAAGAGTTGACAGGTCATGTTACAGTTGTATAGGACTTTGGTTCGGCCACATTTGGAATACTGCGTGCAGTTCTGGTCGCCACATTACCAAAAGGATGTGGATGCTTTGGAGAGGGTGCAGAGGAGGTTC
Source organism: Heterodontus francisci (assembly GCF_036365525.1). Classification (NCBI taxonomy): domain Eukaryota; kingdom Metazoa; phylum Chordata; class Chondrichthyes; order Heterodontiformes; family Heterodontidae; genus Heterodontus; species Heterodontus francisci. Next base: position 43,946 of record NW_027140858.1, read on the forward strand.
ACCAGGATGTTGCCTGGTATGGAGGGCACTAGCTATGAAGAGAGGTTGAGCAGATTAGGATTATTTTCATTAGAAAGACGGAGGTTGAGGGGGGACCTGATTGAGGTATACAAAATCATGAGAGGTATAGACTGGGTGGATAGCAAGAAGCTTTTCACAGAGTGGGGGATTCAATTACTAGGGGTCACGAGTTCAAAGTGAGAGGGGAAAAGTTTAGGGGGGATATGCGTGGAAAATTCATTACGGAGAGGGAGGTGGGTGCCTGGAATGCATTGCCAGCAGAGGTGGTAGACGCGGGCACGATAGCGTCTTTTAAGATGTATCTAGACAGATACATGAATGGGCAGGATGCAAAGAGATACAGACACTAAGAAAATAGGCGACATGTTTAGGTAGAGGATCTGGATCGGCGCAGGCTTGGAGGGCCGAAGGGCCTGTTCCTGTGCTGTAATTTTCATTGTTCTTTGTTCTAGATCATGTCAGATCATCTACCTCAACGCTACTTTCCCGTGCTATCCCTGTATCCCTTGATGTGATTTGTCTCCCTAAATCCATTGATTTCTGTCTTGAACATGCTCAGTGTTGATCTTCCACAGCCTCTGTGGTGGTGAATTCCAAATATTTACCTCCCTCTGAGTGAAGAAATTCTTCTTCATCTCAGTCTTAAATTGCTTACCCCTTCTTCTGAGATTATGTCCCCTGGTTCAAGACTCACCACCCAGGGGAAACATCCGATCTGCATCCACCCCGTCACCCCCTGTAAAAATTTTGTATGAGATCACTTCACATTTTTTGAATCTCGAGAGAATACAGGCCCAGTTTTCTCAATCTCTCCTCATAAGACAATCCTGCCATCCCAGGGATAGTCTGCTGAACATCAGTTGTACTCCTTGCAAGGCAAATATATCCTTCTTTAGACAAGGAGACCAAGACTGTAAGCAATACTCCAGGTGCAGTCTCACCAAGCCTGTATACAATTGCAGCCAGACATCTTTACTCCTGCACTCAAAACCGCTTGAGATGGAAGCCAACATACCATTTGCCTTCCAAACTGATTGGTGCACCTGCACACTAGCTTTTAGTGACTCATGAACAAGGACACCCACGTCCCTTTGGAAATCAACACTTCCCAACCTCTCCCCAGTCAAACAATATACTGTCTTTCTGTCTCTGTTTTACCAGAGTGGATCACTTGACACTTATTCATAATATATTCCAGCTGCCATGTTCATGTTCGTTCACTTATCCTATCCAAATCCGCTTGAAGCCTCCTTGCATCCTCTTCACAACTTACTTTCCCACCTAGTTTTGTATCATCAGCAAATTTGTAAATGTTACATTTGATCCCCACATTCAAATCATTTATATAGATTGTGAACAGCTTTGGCCCTTGTGCTGATCCTTGTGTTACTCCCACTCGTAAGAGCCTGCCATCCTGAGAATGACCCGTTTATTCCTACTCTCTCTTTTCTGCATGTTAACCAGTTCTTAATCCATACCAGTATATTACTCCCAATCCCATGCGTTGTAATTTTGTTTACTAACCTCCTGTGTGGGACCTTATCAAAAGCCTTCTGTAAATCCAAATACGCCACATCCACTGGTTCCCCTTTAGTAATGCTGCAAGTAACATCCTCAAAAGCCTTCAACAGGTTTGTTGCACATGATACCCCTTTCATAAATCCACGTTGACTCCGCCAATTTTACCATTATTTTCTAAGTGTCCAGTTATTACATCCCTTACAATAAATTCTAACATTTTCCCTATTACTGACATCAAACTAACAGGTATGTAGTTCTCATTCTCCCTCTCCCACACTTCTTAAATTGTGGGGTTACATTTGCTACTTTCCAGTCTTTCGGATCTCTTCCAGAATCTATAGAAGTTTGAAAGATAGCAACCAATACATCCACCATCTCTATTGCCACCTCCTTCAACACTCTGGGATGTAGCTCATCTGGTCCAGGGATTTATCAACCTTCAATCCAGTTAACTTTTCAAGTACTACCTCTTTACCAACACTAAATTGCCAATTTGCCCCTCGTACCTTCATAGTTTCCCTTTTTCAGGTTTAACAACCTAGTTTCAAAATTAACATATTCAAATGGAATGTGAAATTTTATCATAATATAGCCATTATTTCGCAAAAGCCCATTTACACCAATGTTATTAACTAACCCTTTCTCGTTCCATAAAATAGCCCGATTCTTAGTTAATCCTTCAATGTACTTCTCCAGAAACCCATCTCTTACACACTCCAGTAAAGGCAGATCATACTTCACTCGTTTAGTTGAAGGTTTTGATGAAGTAACGGAGACGGTTGATGAAGGGAATGCCGTGGATTTTGTGTCTATGTATTTTAGGAAAGTGTTTAATAAGGTACCACGTAAAAGGCTGGTTAGCAAAATTGAGGCTCATGGAATAAGAGGATCATTGTCAAATTGAATTAAGGACAGAAAACAGCGAGTGGTAATAAATGGTTGTTTTTAAGTGTCGAGGATGTTAGACAGTGGGTGTTCCCCAATGGTCAGTGTTGGGACCATTGCGTTTTTGCGATATATAAATGACTTAGATATTGGAATGAAGAGCAGAATCTCCAATTTTGCCGAAGACATCAATTTTGAGATTTCTGAGCCAGTCCCAATGCTGATCACATGCCTTTGAGTGTACCTTCTCTCTCTCCAGCTCTCTGTCACAAATTCTTACCCAGACTTCGCAATAACCACAGGCATTTGACTGATTATAATCCCTCTCTGTCTCCAAAGCTCCTACACATTCCCAGCAATGATCGCTCAACTGAGTTTGACATTACTCACAAACCAAGTAAACTAAGCCTATGATCCCGATCTCTGTGATCCCTCTCCGACACCACTGTAAGATCTGATCAACGGTCACAGATTAACCAAAAGGAGGGAAAAGGTTCACAAGCAGTTAATTAAGTAATGACAGTTCAAATACAGGACATAATCTAATTGGAAACAGTAGACATATGACCTGTAACAGGTGAAAAAGTCTTTCTGGCTACGGATTAATTGTTGGAAGCTAGTATCAAATATGTTATAGCAGGGCACGTAGAGAAATTCAACGTGATCAGGCAGAATCAATATGGTTTTGTGAAAGGAAAATCATGTTTAATCAGTTTATTAGCGTTCTTTGAAGAAATAACATGTGCTGTGGATAAAGGGGAGCCGGTTGATGTACTGTACTTAGATTACCAGAAGGCATTTGATAATGTGCCACATCAAAGGTTATTGTGGAATATAAAAGTCCATGGTATCGGGGGTGACATATTGGCATGGATAGAAGATAGGCTAGCTAACAGGAAACAGAGAGTAGGCATGAACTGGTAATTGTCTGGTTGGCAAGATGTAACGAGTGGTTGCCACAGGGATCAGTGCTGCGACCTCAACCTTTTACAATTTATACAAATGACTTGGATGAAGGGTCCAAAGGTATGGTTGCTAAATTTGCTGATGGCACAAAGATAGGTCGGAATGTACGCTGTGCAGAGGACATAAGGCGGCTAAAAAGGGATGTAGATAGGTTAAGTGAGAGGGAAAAGATATGACAAATGGGGTATAATAGGGGGAAATGTGAAATTGCCCATATTGGCAGGAAGAATTAAAAAAAATAAACACAATATCTGAATGGTGAGAGACTGCAAAGCTCTGGGATGCAAAGGGATCTGGGTGTCCTAGTTCATGAATCACAAATGTTAGCATGAAGGTTCAGCAAGTGTTTAGGAAAGCTAATAGAACTGCTTATTGGGAGAGCAGTTGAATGCAAAGGTAGAGAGGCTATGCTTCAGTTGTACAGGCATTGATGAAACTGCATCTGAAGTATTGTGTACAGTACTGACCACCTTATTTAAGGAAGGATGTAAATGCGTTGGACGCAGTTCAGAGAAGGATTTCTAGACTAATACCTGGAATGGGTGTGCTGTCTTATGAGGAAAGGCTGCAGAGGCTAGGCGTACATCAGCTGGAGTTTAGAAGTGTAAAAGGCGACATATAAGATCCTAAGGGCGGGGGGTGGGGGGGAGGGGGGCAGAACAAGTGAGGGCGACAGAGAGAGAAACAGAAAAAGATAGAGAGTGAGGGAAAGAGAGCGGTCACATCAGCTCATCTGCTGCTGAAACCCTCATCCATGCCTTTGTTACATCGAGGCTTGACTATTCTAACACACTCTTGGCTGGTCTCCCACATTCTACTCACTGTAACCTTGTGGTCATTTAAAACTCTGCTGCCATCTTCTAATTTACACTAAATTCTGTTCACCCAACATCCTTGTGCTCACTGACCTACATTGGCTCTTGGTCCAGTAACACCTCAAATTTAATATCCTCACTCATATGATCAAATCCCTCCATGGCATCACCCCTCTGATTATCCTAATCCCCTGCCCATTTCCAATCTTCCTGAAGCTTGTTTATCTTAAAGTGTTTTGCTAATTCCCTTTTTAAAGTGAGTTTATTTCCCTCTGTTTCTCTCCCTGACCACACATTTCATCTGTCCAGCTCCACTGGTGCTGTGGAAGTTTGGATCCATAAAACGGTGTGAGCTGCACAGCCGGTCACATCCAGCACATTGTACAGGACACCCAGGCTGGCCGGGGTGCTAGCGTGGGTGCAACGTGTGTGTGTCTGTAGCGTGAGGAGGGGTCATAATATGGTGTCAATCAGCCATTCCAGCAGCTTTGTTGTACGTCTTTGAAACTTGTTCTGTGCATGTTCATTGACCGCCTGTGTTAGTCACTCTCAGCTGAACATACATTCAGCAGCACGAGGAACCCCCTATAGTGTTATTTAAAAGGACCTGGCATCCAACTGACAGGTGAGGGACTTTTGACTGACTTCTGCTATTGTAAATTTAGTGGAGGTGCTGTGGATGGTTTTCTGGAGGTTGTGTTGTGAGCTGCTGCAGATATTCAGGGAGGACAGAGGATTTGGTGACCCAAATGTGGACGATATAGGGGGACTGTAGTTTCAGTGTCTCTGGGTCAGTAACATGACCAACAAATGGAGCAGAGGCTGCCGAGATGGGAAGAAATGTGATAATGATCAGATCTGTTTTTGTGATGTTGATTGAAGGATAAATATTGACCAGGACAGCGGGAATAATTCCCCTGCTCTGCTTCTACATAGAGCGATGGGATATTTAACATCCATCTGAGAGGACAGATGTGGCCTTGGTTTAACGTTTCATTCGAAAGACGGCACATCTGACAATGCGACACTCCCTCAGTACTGCATTGCAGTGTCAGCCTTGATTCTTGTCATCAAGTCCTGCAGTGACCCTTGATCCTAGAAGCTTGTGACTGAAAGGTGAGAGAGCTACAAACTGAGCCACGGCTGACATTGGTCCTTTAATCCCAAGTGTTTCTAATTTGGTAACACTGCTGTTAAGTGGTACTTTATCAATCGCATGTTGAAAGGGTAGGGGTATTGAGAAAATGCAGGCAGGAGCAATCATAGAAACACAGAATAGCATTGCATTGAATGAGGCCATTTGGTCCATTTATTCTGTGCTGGCCCTTTTGAAAAGCTTCCAGTTCGTCCCACACCCTGGCTCTTTCCCAGATCCTTCCTTTTATTCTCCTTAAGATATTTATGCTTTTCCCTTTTGGAATTTACTGTTGAATCTGTTTCCTTCAGCCTATCAAACAATACATTGCAAATCCCAAACACCCATTGTCTAAAAAAAAATCCTCGTGTCACCTCTGCTTCTTTTTTCCAATCACCGTAAATCTGTGTCCTCTGGTTAATGGCCCCTCACACATTGGAAACGGTTTCACTTAATTTAATTTATCTAAATCCTTCATAATGTTAAACATCTCTATCAGATCTTCTTTTAAATTTCCCTGCTCTGAGGTAAACAATCCCAGCTACATAACTGTAATCCCTCATCCCTGGAAATGTTCCAGTAAAACTCTTCTGTCTCCTCTCCAAACGTTTCCTGTCCTTCCTAAAGTGTGGTTCCCATATTGGACACAATAGTTCAGGTGGAGCCGGACTCGTCTTTTCTATAGGTGTAACATAACATCCTGACTATTCTACTCTGTGTCTGTATTAATAAAGCCTAGGAATCTATTTGCTTCGTTAACTGTTTGTTAACCTGTCCAGCTAACATCAAAGATTGTACACAAACACCCCATGTCTCTCTGTTATTCTCACCACCTTTAAAGTTGTGTCATTTACCTTGTATTATTTATCCTCATTCGTCCACATGCAGCTCACCATCACCTTCTCAAGGGCAATTAGGGATGGCCAATAAATGCTGGCCCAGCCAGCGACACCCACAATCCATGAATAAATAATATCAACAAAATCTTCCCACAAAGTATCACCTTACATATCTGCCATGCCAATTAAATATTAGGAAGAATGAAGCCACTGTTTTCAAACCCCACATCAAACATTTCCGAGCAACAGACTCCATCCCTCTACTTGCCAACTCTTTGAGACTAAACCAAACTGTTCACAAAGTGATGTCATAGTTGACCCTACAATGAGCTTCCTGCTAAATAGTCACACTATCACTAAAACAGCCTATTTCCATCTCCGAATCTTCAGCCAGCTTTGCCTGTCTCTCAGCTCTTCTGCTGATAAAACACCCCACCCCTTGCCTGTGTTACCTGTAGACTTCACCATTCCAACACACTCCTGGCTGTTCTCCCACATCCTACCCTCCAGAAACTTGAGGTGATCCAAATCACTTCTGCCCATGTCCTAACTCACACCAAGTCCTATTCACCCATCACCCTCTGTACTCACTGACCTACATTGGATCCTGGCCAGCAACTCCTCAATTGTAAAACGCTCAGCCTTCTTTTCAAATCCCTAAACAGAGTGAGATGCTAGGCCCTTTCAGAGGGCAGTTGCGAGTCAATGACATTGCTGTGAGTCTGGAGTCACATGTAGGCTAGACCAGGAAAGGACGGCAGATTTCATTCTCTAAAGGACATAAGTGAATCAGATGGTGTTTAATAAAAAAAATCGCTAATAGTTTCATGGCGCCATGACAGAGACTAGCTTTCTATTCCAGATTTTAACACACTCGTGGCTTGTCTCACACATTCCACTCTCTGTAAACTTGAGGTCATCCAAACTCTGCTGCTCTTGTGTTAACCCGCACCAAGTCCCGTTCCCAATCACTGACGTACATCAGCTTCCAGTCAGGCCATGTCTTGATTTTGAAATTCTCAACCGTGTTTCCAACTCTCTCCATTTTCTCAACCCTCCTTATCGCTGTAATCTCTACCAGCCCCACAACCCTCCAAGATATCTGCACTCCTCTAATCCTGGGCTCTTGTGTATGCTTGATTTTCATCATTGCACCACTGCCAGCCAGGTCTTCAGCTGCCGAGGCCCAAAGCTCTGGAATTCCCTCCCTACACCACTTTTTTTATTATTGTGTGAGATGTGGGCTTCGCTGGCAAGGCCAGCATTTGTTCCCATCGCTAATCGCCCTGACAATTGAGTGACTTGTTTGGACATTTCACAAGGCAGTTCAGAGTCAACCACATTGCTGTGGGTCTGGAGTCAGATGTAGGCCAGATCAGGTAAGGACAGCAGATTTTCTTCCCTAGCGGACATTAGTAAATCTGATCGGTTTTTACACCAGTCAATGATAGATTCGTGACACCATTACTGAGAATAGTTTTCATTTCCAGATTTTTATTAATCAGTTGAACTTATTAATTGATTGAATTTTAATTCCCACCAGCTGCCATAGTGGGATTTGAACCGAGGGCATCAGCCTGTACCTCTGGGATTCTAGTTCAGTGACATCGTCACTATACCACTGTCACTGCTTCTATGCCTCACTTTCCTCCCTTAAACCACTACTTAAGACATTCTGCTTTGACCAAGAAATGTAAGTTGCTGTTGTTGAGCTTTGCTAGACATGATTTGTCATTACCATATCCCTGCTGCCGTCCATTCATTGTCCGGTGTTTTTTTTCAAGCAACGAATGCTTTTGTCCTGGGCTGTGAACTCCAGAAATTTCCCACCAGCGACGTTAGACTGACTGGTCAGTAATTACACGGTTTACCGCATCTCTCCTTTTTTAAAACAGTGTGTAACATTTAGAACCCTCCTGTCTCTGGCACCAGTCTCATACCCAAGGAGGGTTGGAAGATTCTGGCCAGTTCCTTCCCTCAGCACCCCCCACACATCCAATTCAGACATGTTCTACTTTATTAGAATTAGAATTAGAACATCACAGCACAGTACAGGCCCTTCAGCCCTCGATGTTGCGCCGACCTGTGAAACCATCTGACCTACACTATTCCATTTTCATCCATATGTCTAACCAATGACCACTTAAATGCCCTTAAGGTTGGCGAGTCTACTACTGCTGCAGGCAGGGCAGGGCAAAAATTGGTGGATTGTAAGGGGTTAACTGAACTTGTTTGTTCAGTTACTGTTACTAATGTCAGTCACCATAGACCCCACATTTGTCACTGGAGGGTTTCCAGCTTCTATTAATACAGGACTCCTGTCAATGTGTTATTCCCAGCAGCTTCCCGGCACTTTCAGGATCAGCAGTTCGAGAGAGAGAGAGAGGGTAGATCAGAATCTGAGAACATTAGATTGGAATGTTATGACAATGGGTCAGAATCTGAGAACAGTAGATTGGGATGTTACTACAATGGGAAGCAGGAGTTTCTCCTCTTGGTTTGGCATAGTTACTGCAGATTATGTTTGGCTAACATTAGATGATCGGATCTATTATGCACTGAAGATGATTCAAACGATTTATTATCCCATCCTCACTATTGTTGGTGTCCCTGGCAAGTCTCTTTATCCAACGTTTAGAACTATAAATCATATTTCACTGATTTAATGTTCTTGTCATGTAAATCTTGGGAAGACCAAAGACATTGCATTCAGTCACTGTCACAAACTCCATTCCCTATCCACCACCTGCATTCCCCTCGCTGACCAATGTCTGAGGCTGAACTAGACTGTTTGCGACCTCTGGCATCCAGTTGACTCTGAGCTGAGTTCATCTCCACATTCACACCATCACCCACCCTGCCTACAACCACCTCTGTAATATCACCCGTCTCCACCTCTGCCTCAGCCCATCTGCTGAATAAATACTCATCTATGCCTGTCTTAAATCCACACTTGACTATTCCAATTCTATCCTTGACACCCTCCCAGTTATAAACCTCCATAAACCACAGCCCTTCCAGAACTCTGCTGCCTGTATCCAAACTCACAGCAAATCCCGATCACCCATCACCCCTGTGCTCACTGATCTATGTTTCATCCTGGTCTGGCAGCACCTGAATTTTTATATTCTCATTCTTGCGTTTGAATCTCTCCATGGCCTCACCCCGCCAATGAATCCCATTCCCCTCTCCAGTCTCATATCATTGTAATCTTATGCCTTTGAGGCTTTTTTTCCAATTCCCTTTTGAAAGTGATTTCCTTTCCCCTCCCTGTCTCCTCCGGCTGTGATTTTTACTCCATGGCACCACTGGTGCCAATATTACAGAAACCTGGATCTGTAAAATGATGTGAATGGAACAGGCGACCACTTCTAGTATGGCCAGCACAGTGCCCCATGCTGTGCAGGGATGTAGCCTGTGTATACTGTGCATTTGCTGTTAGTCTGAGGAGGGGTTTGAAGTGACGTCAATGTCCCATTCCAGCAGCTTTGATGTACGCCTTTGAAACTTGGTCTGTGCATGACCACTGACCGCCTGTGCTACTCACTCACAGCTGAAGATACATTCAGAAGCATGAATAAACCCTTCTAGTGTTTTTTAAAAGGACCAGGCATCCTGGTCCAGAATATTGAGGGGTATATGACATTCAAGAAGAATAGGAAGCTAGGTAAAGTTGGAGGGGTAGCACTGTTAATCAAGGATGGTATTGGTGCAGTAGTTCGAGATCAACTTGGTACAGGAGATCAGGGTGTCGAATCGGTTTGGGTGGAGATGAGGATTAGCAGGGGAAAGAAGTGCCCAGTGGGAGTGGTCTCCAGGTCTCCTAACAGTAATCGCAATATAAAACATATTATACAAGAAGAAATATCGTTTCCTTATGATAGAGGTCCGGCAATAATCATGGATGATTTTAATCTACATATAAACTGGAAAAATCATATTTGGAATAATAGCCTGGATGAGGAGTGCATAGAATGTTTTAGGGATAGTTTCTTAGAGTACCACGTTCTAGACACAATCAGAGAGCAGGTTAAATTAGTTTTGATATAGTGTAATGTGACAGGATTAATTAATTACCTCAGAGTAGAGGCACCTCTAGGTAGCAGCGACCACACTGTGACTGAATTTTACATCCAGTTTGAAAGTGAGAAGAGTGGGTCTAAGACTAGTACTTTAAACTTGAATAAGGGAAAGTATTTGGGCATGAAAACTGAGCTAGCTGAAGTGAACTGGGTTACTAGGCTTGGAGGTAGATAATTAGAGAAGCAGTGGCAGAAATTTATGGGGATATTTCAAAATACTCCAGAATAAGTATATTCCTACTATAAGGGGAAGGACCCACCGTCTGCGGTTAACTAACGAAGTTAAGGAAAACATGACACTGAAGTTAAAGGCATATCATTGTGCAGAAATGAGTGGCAGTTCTAATGGTTGGTCAGAATATAAAGAACAGCAGATAATGACTAAAGGGTTAATCAGGAAAAGGACATTAGAGTATGAGAGGAAGCTAGCTAGAAATGTAAAAATGGATAGCAAGAGTTTCTACAGGTATTTAAAAAGGACAAGAATAAGTAAAGAGAGTGTTCCTCCTCTGGACAGTGAGAATGCAAAGTTAGTAGTAGATAATAAGGAAACGGTGGATGCAATGAACAAATATTTTGCTTCGGTCTTCACTATAGAGGATGCACGAAACATGCCAGTAATAGCTGTAAATCAGGAGGTGGAAGGAAGAGAGGACCTTGGTGAAAATACAATCACCAGGGAATCTTTACTGAGCAAACTTATGGAGTTGCGGGCTGACAAGTCCCCGGGTCCTGATGGACTTCATCCTAGGGTCTTAAAAGATGTGGCTAATGAGGTAGTAGATGTGTGGGTGTTATTTTTTCAAAATTCGCTAGACTCTGGAAAGATTCCATCTGACTAGAAAGTAGCAAATATAACCCCTCTATTCAAGAAGAGGGGGAGGCAGAAAACAGGCAACTATATGTTCGTTAGCTTGACATCTGTTATTGGGAAGGTGTTAGAATCGATCATTAAGGAGGCTTTCGCTGGGCACTTAAGAAAAACTCAAGGTAATCGCGAATAGACAGCATGGTTTTGTGAAAGGGAAATCATCCTGAACTAATTTATTGAAGTTCTTTGAAGGAGTAACATGCAATATGGATAAAGGGGAGCCCTTTGACCGACTGCGCTTGGATTTCCAGAAGGCATTAGACTAGATGTCACATAAAAGGTGATTGTGCAAAGTAGGAGCTCATGTGTAGGGGGTAACATATTAGCTTGGATCGAAGATTAGCCAGTTGCAGCAAGCAGAGGGTCTGCATAAATGGGTCATTTTCAGATTAGCAGGATGTGACAAGTGGAGTCCATCAGGGGTCTGTGCTGGGGCCTCAACTTTTTACAATTTATATTAATGACTTAGATGAGGGAAGCGATGGCATGTTAGCTAAATTTGCAGGTGGCACAAAGATAGATAGGAAAGTATGTTGTGAAGAGGACATAAGGAGGTTGCAGACCGATAAAGATAGGTTGCATGAGTGGGAAAACAATCTCACAGATGGAGTATAATGTGGGAAAATGTGAAGTTGTTCACTTTGGTAGGACGCTGCAAAATTCCGAGGTGCCTAGGGATCTAGGTGTTCTAATGCATGGGTCACAAACAGTTAGTAGGTAGGTACAGCAAGTAATAAAGAAGGCGAATGGAATGCTATCCTTCATTACAAGAGGAATTGAAAATAAAAGTCAGCATGTGATGCTTCAGTTATACAGGGCATTGGTGAGACCACATATCGAATAATGTCCAGAGTTTTGGTCTCCTTATTTAAGGGAGGATGTGAATACTTTAGAGGCGGTTCAGAGGTAGTTTACTAGAGTGATAATAGGAATGAGCGGGTTGTCTTATGAGGAAAGGTTGGACAGACAGGCTTGTTTTCACTGGAGTTTAGAAGAGTGAGGGGAGACTTGATTGAGGTTTACAAGAATCTGAAAGGTCTTGACAAGGTGGAAGTGGAAAGGATGTTTCCTCTTGTGGGTGAGTCGAGAACTTTGGGGCACTGTTTTGAAATTATGGGTCGCCCCTTCAGGACAGAGATGAGGAGAACATTTTTCTCTCAGAGGTTTGTGTGACTTTGGAACTCTCTGCCACAGAAGGTGGTGGAGATGGGGTCATGAAATATTTTAAAATTGGAGGGAGAAAGATTCTTGTTAGTCAAGAGAATGAAAGGTTATCAGGGTAAGATGGGAGTTAGAATTCAAAACACAACCAGATCAGCCATGTTATTATTGAATTTCAGAGCAGGCTCGAGGGGCCGAATGGCCTACTTCTGCTCCTCATTCGTATGTGTGTACGTTTGCACTCAACTTACAGGTGAGGGGCTTTTGACTTATTTCTGCTATTGTAAAGTTAGTGGAGGTGCTGTGGATGGTTTTCTGGAGGTTGTGTTGTGAGCTGCTGCAGATATTCAGGGACGACAGAGGATTTGTTGACAAAACTCTGGTCTAGGTATGGGGACTGCAGTTACAGTGTCTCTGGGTCTGAAACATGACCAACAAATGGAGCAGAGGCTGCAGAGAGGGGAAGCTCAGTAAAGAGGGAGGAGGAGGAGGCTCTGCCCTCCCCACCCTGGGTTTTCCAAGCGCAAAGAGAGCAGTGGTCCCAATACCGAACATAGAACATAGAACATAGAACATAGAACAGTACAGCACAGTACAGGCCCTTCAGCCCACAATGTTGTGCCGAAACTTTAACCTACTCCAAGATCGAACTAACTACCTACCCTTCATTCTACTATCATCCATGTACCTATCCAAGAGTCGCTTAAATGCCCCTAACGTATCTGCTTCTACTACCACCGCTGGCAGCACATTCCACGCACCCACCACTCTCTGTGCAAAGAACCTACCTCGGACATCTCCCTGAAACCTTCCTCCAATCATCTTAAGATTATGCCCCCTGGTGATAGCCCTTTCCACCCTGGGAAAAAGTCTCTGCCTATCCACTCGATCTATGCCTCTCATCATCTCTTTCAAGTCACCTCTCATCCTTCCTCGCTCCAATGAGAAAAGCCTTAGCTCCCTCAATATTTCTTCGTAGGACATGCCCTCCAGTCCAGGCAGCATCCTGGTAAATCTCCTCTGCACACTCTCTAAAGCTTCCACATCCTTCCTATAATGAGGCGACCAGAACTGAACACAATATTCTATTTCTGTTTGAACCTTACAGAGCTGCAGCATAACCTCGCGGCTCTTAAACTCAATCCCCCTGTTAATGAAAGCCAACACACCATACGCCTTCTTAACAACCCTATCAACTTGGGTGGCAACTTTGAGCGATCTATGGACATGGACCCCAAGATCCCTCTGTTCCTCCACACTACCAAGAATCCTTTCTTTAAGCCTGTATTCCGCATTCAAATTCGACCTTCCAAAGTGAATCACTTCACACTTTTCCAGGTTGAACTCCATCTGCCACTTCGTAGCCCAGCTGAGGAACACCACTGTATACTGCCATCGAGTCTGAACAACAACTTTTCACCACTTCTCTCTGTTGACTCTTCATTAGCCAATGTTATATTGACACTGGACTAGTAACCAGAGACCCAGGGTATTCCTCTGGGGACATGGGTTCTAATCCCACCACAGCAGAAGGTGGAATTTGAAAGTAATAAAAAAAAATTCTGGAATTAAAACTAGTCTAAAGATGGCCATGAAACCATTGTCGATTGTTGTAAAAACCCATCTGGTTCACTAATGTCCTTTAGGGAAGGAAATCTGATGTCCTTACCTGGTCTGGCCTATATGTGACTCCAGACCCACAGCAATGTGGTTACCTCTAACATGCCCTCTGAAATTGTCGAGCAAGCCACTCAGTTGTAACTAACCGCTACAAAGTCTATAAAAAGGAATGAAACTGGGCGGACCACCCGGCATGGACCAAGGCATCGGAAATGACAACAGCAAACCCAGCCCTGTCGACCCTGCAAAGTCCTCCTTACTAACATCTGTGAAATTGTGCCAAAGTTGGGAGAGCTGCCCACAGACTAGTCAAGCAACAGCCTGACATAGTCATCCTCACGGAATCTTACCTTACAGACAATGTCCCGGGTACGTCCTGTCCCACCGGCAGGACAGACGCAGCAGAGGTGGTGGCGCAGTGGTATACAGTAGGGAGGGAGTTGCCCTGGGAGTCCTCAACATCGACTCCGGACCTCATGAAATCTCATGGGATCAGGTCAAATATGGGCAAGGTAACCTCCTACTGATTACCACCTACTGCTCTCCCTCAGCTGATGACTCAGTACTCCCCCATGTTGAACAGCACTTGGAGGGAGCACTGAGGGTGGCAAGGGCACAAAATGTACTCTGAGTGGGGGAATTCAATGTCCATCACCATGAGTGGCTCGGTAGCACCACTACTGACCGAGCTGGCCGAGTCCTAAAGGACATGGCTGCTAGACTGGGTCTGCGGCAGGTGGTGGGGGAACCAACACGAGGGAACAACATACTCGACCTCGTCCTCACCAATCTGCCTGCCACAGATGCATCTGTCCATGACAGTATTGGTAGGAGTGACCACCGCACAGTCCTTGTGGAGATGAAGTCCCGCCTTCACATTGAGGATACCGTCAATCGTGTTGTGTGGCACTATCACCGTGCTGAATGGGATAGATTTCGAACAGATCTAACAATGCAAAACTGGGCATACATCAGGCGCTGTGGACCATCAGCAGCAGCAGAATTGTACTCAACCACAATCTGTAACCTCATGGCCCGGCATATCCCCCACTCTACCATTACCATCAAGCCAGGAGACCAACCCTGGTTCAATGAAGAGTGCAGGAGGGCATGCCAGGAGCAGCACCAAGCATATCTCAAAATGAGGTGTCAAGCTAGTGAAGCTACAACCCAGGACTACTTGCATGCCAAACTGAGTAAGCAGCATGCGATAGACAGAGCTAAGAGCTCCAGGACATCACTGCAGGAGTTCCTCAGGGTAGTGTCCTATGCCCAACCATCTTCAGCTGCTTCATCAATGAGCTTCAATCATAAGGTCAGAAGTCGGGATGTTTGCTGATGATTGCACAATGTTCAGCACCATTTGCGACTCCTCAGATACTGAAGCAGTCCGTGCAGAAATGCAGCAAGACCTGAACAATATCCAGGCTTGGGCTGATAAGTGGCAAGTCACATTCGTGCCACACAAGTGCCAGGCAATGACCAACTCCAACAAGAGAGAATCTAACCATCTCCCCTTGATATTCAATGGCATTACCATCGCTGAATGCCCCACTATCAACATCCTAGGGGCTACCATTGACCAGAAACTGAACTGGAGTAGCCAGTAGCAGAGAGTAGTAGGGGCGTGGAACGCCCGGCCTGCAACAGTCGTAGACTCGCCAACTTTAAGGGCATTTAAGTGGTCATTGGATAGACATATGGATGAAAATGGAATAGTGTAGGTCAGATGGTTTCACAGGTCGGCGCAACATCGAGGGCCGAAGGGCCTGTACTGCGCTGTAATGTTCTAATGTTCTAATGTTCTAATATAAATACCGTGGCTACAAGAGCAGGTCAGAGGCTAGGAATCCTGAGGCGAGTAACTCACCTCCTGACTCCCCAAAGCCTGTCCACAATCTACAAGGCACAAGTCAGGAGTGTGATGGAATACTCTTCACTTGCCTGGATGGGTGAAGCTCCAACAACACTCAAGAAGCTTAACACCATCCAGGACAAAGCAGCCCGCTTGATTGGCACCTCATCTACAAACATTCAGTCCCTCCACCACTGACGCACAGTGGCAGCAATGTGTACCATCTACAAGATGCACTGCAGCAATGCACCAAGGCTCCTGAGACAGCACCTTCCAAACCCGCGACCTCTACGAACTAGAAGGACAAGGGCAGCAAATACATGGA